>NC_134832.1:67375744-67676413 GCF_004210375.1 Tachypleus tridentatus
AAAATACATAAGTTATTTGATGTGATGATGTTTTTTAGTTCTCAAGATTCACATCAAGACCCCACCTGATTTAGGTAAGTGATCACGTGTAAATTTGTTACTTTTAATCACATTCCTTTTATTAAACTTTTTAAATAATGAGAATGTAAATTTCACTTATCATATAAAATATTTTACAGTGTTAATTTGATAAAATATAAGTTGTATTGTTATTGTTATTATAAAAGTTGTTTTTGTTGATAAAAAAGGTTAATTAATGTCAATTTGTAAAATAAATATTTTTAATGTTTTTTTGGTTTTCTAGTTCATATGTGTGGATTAATTTCGTTTTAAAATTATATGTTATCTTTATTATTAATTTGAAACGATTTCTATCATTAAACCGTTTTCTTTTTCTAGAACATGATTATTTCTGTGGAAAGTTTGTAATAGTCTATTTCTACAAGGGTGATGAGCATGATTTTGCTTATGAGATCACTTACAGTGTTAAAAAATACTGTTCTTGCGATGAACTAGTAACTGGTAAGTTTTGGTGGATGATTGTTTCAGTTTATAAAAGTTACTGACACTTTCGGAGACATTTATTGTTTTTGCATCACAGTTTAACACAAGACCACCCTTATAGGTGCTTATTGTGTCGAAGGAAAAATGTGCCCTTAAAATAATTTAATAAACTAAACTTTAATCATTCTTGTACATATAAATCGAAAAATTAAACGCATGAAAGTTGAAGAGTACTTTTGTTGCTTAGAAATAGAAAATAAATTGTCAATTGTGAGTTGAATATAATAAATGATTTTGTACCCTGAAAGACAAAAAGAGAAAATATCTATAGTTTTACATTTTGCCACAGGAATAAACCTCTAAATGACGTATACATCTTCCCACATTAAGTGTTTACTATGACATACAGTAAAGAAATGTTTGGTACTATAGAAGTAAAAGGGTCTATAGTTATACTCATAACACAAATTGATAAGATGAAGCATAGAAAATCGAATCATTTAGTTTACAACAAACATTACTAACTTCAAACACATTGGCTTTCAATTTAAAATAGAAAAGTTGTTCCTTATCGTTGTCGTCGAAGTATTACACCTAATTCGTAAACAACTACGAAGAATAAATCTTAAAATTAGGAATTTTATCGTTATGAAATGTGAAAAATTGATATATTCTACCTTAGAGTTTATCCAGCAGAAATAAGAATAAAGACCTCAATTCAAATTCCCTTGAGGAAATAAAGATTTGTATCTCGACATTGTAAATTACCACGTCATTCGTGTAAATGCTCATTTGACCTTGCTTAACTAAGATGTAACTGTAAATGACTAGTATTGCATTGTTTATTGATACCGTCATCTAATAATGTACATATGCGTTATTGTACGTCATTTCCTTGTAAATATCAATAGGGAAACATGTGCAATATTAAACTCTACTTTCTGACTATCTAAATTCAAGATCTGTTAATACCCACGAAGTTTTAAAACCTTTCATATCTACCCAAATGCGAATATCAACAATACAAATGAAAACAATAACATTTTAAGTAGTGATTTGCAAATCGATTGATAGAAAAGATAAACTTTATTATTTTCTTAGAAACCGTAGAAAAAGTTGATAAAAGCCATGCAAATTGATTATTTTCTAAATTGAAAAATATCCAATTATCAACTTAAATCAGCATAAAAATGCTATTATAATAATTATTATTACATTATAAACTTTTAATGAACAGTGAATTTTTAGCTTCAACATTTGGTTTAAGTACATTCGTCCTCTTTTCATGTATTGATACTGATAAACTGCTAAGGTCTATATTTATGCATTAATTTTAATTATTTAGCTAAACATACATATATGGAATGATGACTAGACATGGCCACTACACTAGATCATTGTAGTGAGTAAAGTCAAACACATCGACTTTCTTTTGGTGTAATGAACAAAATGAATGGCACAAATATCGTTTTTAACATGTACCTAAATTGAGTTGATAAGATCTATTAAATTATTGCTCTTTTATGAAATGGCCCAATGCTTTTCTCAAAAATGTAATTAAATATGTTTTATTTTAGAGCTTCAAATTTATTTATTTCTATATTTTTTCAGGTCTGTATATTTTACTGAGTGGAGAAGGTCCTTGGAGCAAAATTGGCTACAAATATGCTGTTTTGCATATGACAAATGAAGTTTATCTAGTAAATTTTAATTCAGTAAATGAAGGAAAAATTCAAAAGAAGCTAAAGCATTGTGGACCTAATTTACCACCCCCCTCCACACACAGATTGCCCGTCTGTTCCTTATTCCTGTCTCAACTGCCATAAATACTTACACTCTAACGAGGAGGATAGTCTTTGTAGATTTGACTACAGTAAGTTCAGATATTACAAAGCATTTTATTCAGTTTTCATATACCTAACTAAGGGTGAAGTGATTTAATACAGCTGTTGAATAATAATTTACGGATATCACTATCTTATGAGTCAAAATATGTTACAAATATGGCTCCACTATTTTAGATAAAGAACATATATTAACTGATTGATGAAAAGACAAGTCTTTGCCATTGTAATGTTTAAAATAAACGTCTGTTTGGTTTTAATGCTTAGGTTAATCTATTCATTCATAAAATCAGATATGATATTAAACAAAATTTATTATTATACAGTGCTTGAAAGTTTTCTCAGTAATTCAAATTTTGGCACCGTAAATAGGATTTATACCTCTATATAATTGAAACTATTTTGTCTATCGTACACCTAACACTTAATTGATTCTTTTCTGTCAATTTCACATAATTGTTTTACTGGATATTGAAGAAGCCACCAAATGTGAAAATGAAAATATCTTTACTTGTAGCTCATATCTCCCTTGAGCATATATTCTTGTTGCTGAAATATTTTATTTTTCATGATTTGATTTCCTAACATCCTGTTACAACCTCTACTGTTCAAAAATTTTAAAAAGGATTTCATACCAATTTCATTGTCCAGATAATTTACTGAGAAATATTAATTAACTTCATTGAAATCTGCATGTTATTTGTAAGTAAAACTATCCCTATGAGAGTAAATGCATCTTTCTAGGAAGGTTTATCGTGCCTCAAGTTTTGTCAAAGAAGTTAAATGTAGGATTCTTTTTCCACATAAATATAAAGTATAACCGGTATTAATTTCTTCCTGTATTTTCAAGTGACATACTTTCTTGTGAAGAAAATAAAAGTTTATCTTTGTCGAGAAAGAGATGTAATGCAGTAAATAACTCCTGTCTTTAAGCAGCATCAATAAAAAAGAATTAATAGATAGCGAAATTAGAATATATTTAAAGATCACCGTTGTACGAAGAATGTGAGAGTTTGTTATATTTCTTTCGTAGAGTTTTGTGAATTTATCTTCAATGACAGGTATGTTTTCAGTGGTCACCATTTTGAGAAACTAGAAAAAGGAAAGAAGCTTTTTAGTGTCTCATGATATTATTGTCAAAAGTATATTTATTAGAGGGATTAAACAAAAAAGTAGGATTATGTATTTCTAACATGTTATGTAAAGTATTTTATTGCGTGTAAATGTGAATCTGTTTCTTATTATTGTTCCTTAATCATATTTAATTTTTTTTCCAGAGAACTTTTGATACATTTTTTGAAACCTAGCCTATTGAACTAAAGTATTCTTAACTCTTGTTTCTTATATTATAGGTATTGTAATAAACATTATATAATTAGGGTTATCACAAAGTTTAATTGTGTGTATTTTTGGCTTCAGACTACAGTTTATGGAAGCCATTCTAGTTTGACTATGAAATGAGAGAAACTAAAGAGATATGAAAGAGTTTTTCGAATATTTAAAACGTAACACTTGATCTTTATTTTATTGCAAATTACAACATATGCCAGATGAAAGAATATTCTTGAAATAAATGTGAAATTTGAATCAGTGGTGCAATCATTTTTGAATACACGGACTTTAACAATAAAGAAAATTTTTGTTTTTCTACTTTGGTTTAATAGTTTTCTGGAAATGTGTGGTGAATGGATTGTTTATACTAAAACTTTTTTGATCACATTAAAACTTGTGTACTTGAAAAAGATTTCACTTGTTTTAAAAATACTCTTCTCTGTCAATTGAAAGAAATTAAATTATGATTGATATAAATCTGAAAATGAAACTATTAAAGTTGAATTGTTGTTATTATGAAATAGAAATATTATGAAGGTGCTGTTAATATATGCTTGTTTTTTATTGTTTCATTGTATGATATTTTAATCACATAAAGAGTATTTATTTTGAGTCACAAAATAATATTTCTCTACAGTATTTTCCAAAGTGACATAAATATGAATTACAAAAATACATAAGTTATTTGATGTGATGATGTTTTTTAGTTCTCAAGATTCACATCAAGACCCCACCTGATTTAGGTAAGTGATCACGTGTAAATTTGTTACTTTTAATCACATTCCTTTTATTAAACTTTTTAAATAATGAGAATGTAAATTTCACTTATCATATAAAATATTTTACAGTGTTAATTTGATAAAATATAAGTTGTATTGTTATTGTTATTATGGAAGTTGTTTTTGTTGATAAAAAAGGTGAATTAATGTCAATTTGTAAAATAAATATTTTTAATGTTTTTTTGGTTTTCTAGTTCATATGTGTGGATTAATTTCGTTTTAAAATTATATGTTATCTTTATTATTAATTTGAAACGATTTCTATCATTAAACCGTTTTCTTTTTTCTAGAACATGATTATTTCTGTGGAAAGTTTGTAATAGTCTATTTCTACAAGGGTGATGAGCATGATTTTGCTTATAAGATCACTTACAGTGTTAAAAAATACTGTTCTTGCGATGAACTAGTAACTGGTAAGTTTTGGTGGATGATTGTTTCAGTTTATAAAAGTTACTGACACTTTCGGAGACATTTATTTTTTTTGCATCACAGTTTAACACAAGACCACCCTTATAGGTGCTTATTGTGTCGAAGGAAAAATGTGCCCTTAAAATAATTTAATAAACTAAACTTTAATCATTCTTGTACATATAAATCGAAAAATTAAACGCATGAAAGTTGAAGAGTACTTTTTGTTGCTTAGAAATAGAAAATAAATTGTCAATTGTGAGTTGAATATAATAAATGATTTTGTACCCTGAAAGACAAAAAGAGAAAATATCTATAGTTTTACATTTTGCCACAGGAATAAACCTCTAAATGACGTATACATCTTCCCACATTAAGTGTTTACTATGACATACAGTAAAGAAATGTTTGGTACTATAGAAGTAAAAGGGTCTATAGTTATACTCATAACACAAATTGATAAGATGAAGCATAGAAAATCGAATCATTTAGTTTACAACAAACATTACTAACTTCAAACACATTGGCTTTCAATTTAAAATAGAAAAGTTGTTCCTTATCGTTGTCGTCGAAGTATTACACCTAATTCGTAAACAACTACGAAGAATAAATCTTAAAATTAGGAATTTTATCGTTATGAAATGTGAAAAATTGATATATTCTACCTTAGAGTTTATCCAGCAGAAATAAGAATAAAGACCTCAATTCAAATTCCCTTGAGGAAATAAAGATTTGTATCTCGACATTGTAAATTACCACGTCATTCGTGACAATATTTTACAATTTTATTCATCTTGACTTAACTGAAAATATGTCAGTCTGACTGTAAATGACTAGTATTGCATTGTTTATTGATACCGTCATCTAATAATGTACATATGCGTTATTGTACGTCATTTCCTTGTAAATATCAATAGGGAAACATGTGCAATATTAAACTCTACTTTCTGACTATCTAAATTCAAGATCTGTTAATACCCACGAAGTTTTAAAACCTTTCATATCTACCCAAATGCTAATATCAACAATACAAATGAAAACAATAACATTTTAAGTTGTGATTTGCAAATCGATTGATAGAAAAGATACACTTTATTATTTTCTTAGAAACCGTGGAAAAACTTGTTAAAAGCCATGCAAATTGATTATTTTCTAAATTGAAAAATATCCAATTATCAACTTAAATCAGCATAAAAATGCTATTATAATAATTATTATTACATTATAAACTTTTAATGAACAGTGAATTTTAGCTTCAACATTTGGTTTAAGTACATTCGTCCTCTTTTCATGTATTGATACTGATAAACTGCTAAGGTCTATATTTATGCATTAATTTTAATTATTTAGCTAAACATACATATATGGAATGATGACTAGACATGGCCACTACACTAGATCATTGTAGTGAGTAAAGTCAAACACATCGACTTTCTTTTGGTGTAATGAACAAAAAGAATGGCACAAATATCGTTTTAACATGTACCTAAATTGAGTTGATAAGATCTATTAAATTATTGCTCTTTTATGAAATGGCCCAATGCTTTTCTCAAAATGTAATTAAATATGTTTTATTTTAGAGCTTCAAATTTATTTATTTCTATATTTTTTCAGGTCTGTATATTTTACTGAGTGGAGAAGGTCCTTGGAGCAAAATTGGCTACAAATATGCTGTTTTGCATATGACAAATGAAGTTTATCTAGTAAATTTTAATTCAGTAAATGAAGGAAAAATTCAAAAGAAGCTAAAGCATTGTGGACCTAATTTACCACCCCCTCCACACACAGATTGCCCGTCTGTTCCTTATTCCTGTCTCAACTGCCATAAATACTTACACTCTAAAGAGGAGGATAGTCTTTGTAGATTTGACTACAGTAAGTTCAGATATTACAAAGCATTTTATTCAGTTTTCATATACCTAACTAAGGGTGAAGTGATTTAATACAGCTGTTGAATAATAATTTACGGATATCACTATCTTATGAGTCAAAATATGTTACAAATATGGCTCCACTATTTTAGATAAAGAACATATATTAACTGATTGATGAAAAGACAAGTCTTTGCCATTGTAATGTTTAAAATAAACGTCTGTTTGGTTTTTAATGCTTAGGTTAATCTATTCATTCATAAAATCAGATGTGATATTAAACAAAATTTGTTATTATACAGTGCTTGAAAGTTTTCTCAGTAATTCAAATTTTGGCACCGTAAATAGGATTTATACCTCTATATAATTGAAACTATTTTGTCTATCGTACACCTAACACTTAATTGATTCTTTTCTGTCAATTTCACATAATTGTTTTACTGGATATTGAAGAAGCCACCAAATGTGAAAATGAAAATATCTTTACTTGTAGCTCATATCTCCCTTGAGCATATATTCTTGTTGCTGAAATATTTTATTTTTCATGATTTGATTTCCTAACATCCTGTTACAACCTCTACTGTTGAAAAATTTTAAAAAGGATTTCATACCAATTTCATTGTCCAGATAATTTACTGAGAAATATTAATTAACTTCATTGAAATCTGCATGTTATTTGTAAGTAAAACTATCCCTATGAGAGTAAATGCATCTTTCTAGGAAGGTTTATCGTGCCTCAAGTTTTGTCAAAGAAGTTAAATGTAGGATCCTTTTTCCATATAAATATAAAGTATAACCGGTATTAATTTCTTCCTGTATTTTCAAGTGACATACTTTCTTGTGAAGAAAATAAAAGTTTATCTTTGTCGAGAAAGAGATGTAATGCAGTAAATAACTCCTGTCTTTAAGCAGCATCAATAAAAAAGAATTAATAGATAGCGAAATTAGAATATATTTAAAGATCACCGTTGTACGAAGAATGTGAGAGTTTGTTATATTTCTTTCGTAGAGTTTTGTGAATTTATCTTCAATGACAGGTATGTTTTCAGTGGTCACCATTTTGAGAAACTAGAAAAAGGAAAGAAGCTTTTTTAGTGTCTCATGATATTATTGTCAAAAGTATATTTATTAGAGGGATTAAACAAAAAAGTAGGATTATGTATTTCTAACATGTTATGTAAAGTATTTTATTGCGTGTAAATGTGAATCTGTTTCTTATTATTGTTCCTTAATCATATTTAATTTTTTTTCCAGAGAACTTTTGATACATTTTTTGAAACCTAGCCTATTGAACTAAAGTATTCTTAACTCTTGTTTCTTATATTATAGGTATTGTAATAAACATTAAATAATTAGGGTTATCACAAAGTTTAATTGTGTGTATTTTTGGCTTCAGACTACAGTTTATGGAAGCCATTCTAGTTTGACTATGAAATGAGAGAAACTAAAGAGATATGAAAGAGTTTTTCGAATATTTAAAACGTAACACTTGATCTTTATTTTATTGCAAATTACAACATATGCCAGATGAAAGAATATTCTTGAAATACATGTGAAATTTGAATCAGTGGTGCAATCATTTTTGAATACACGGACTTTAACAATAAAGAAAATTTTTGTTTTTCTACTTTGGTTTAATAGTTTTCTGGAAATGTGTGGTGAATGGATTGTTTATAGTAAAACTTTTTTGATCACATTAAAACTTGTGTACTTGAAAAAGATTTCACTTGTTTTAAAATACTCTTCTCTGTCAATTGAAAGAAATTAAATTATGATTGATATAAATCTGAAAATGAAACTATTAAAGTTGAATTGTTGTTATTATGAAATAGAAATATTATGAAGGTGCTGTTAATATATGCTTGTTTTTTATTGTTTCATTGTATGATATTTTAATCACATAAAGAGTATTTATTTTGAGTCACAAAATAATATTTCTCTACAGTATTTTCCAAAGTGACATAAATATGAATTACAAAAATACATAAGTTATTTGATGTGATGATGTTTTTAGTTCTCAAGATTCACATCAAGACCCCACCTGATTTAGGTAAGTGATCAGGTGTAAATTTGTTACTTTTAATCACATTCCTTTTATTAAACTTTTAAATAATGAGAATGTAAATTTCACTTATCATATAAAATATTTTACAGTGTTAATTTGATAAAATATAAGTTGTATTGTTATTGTTATTATAAAAGTTGTTTTGTTGATAAAAAAAGGTTAATTAATGTCAATTTGTAAAATAAATATTTTAATGTTTTTTGGTTTTCTAGTTCATATGTGTGGATTAATTTCGTTTTAAAATTATATGTTATCTTTATTATTAATTTGAAACGATTTCTATCATTAAACCGTTTTCTTTTTTCTAGAACATGATTATTTCTGTGGAAAGTTTGTAATAGTCTATTTCTACAAGGGTGATGAGCATGATTTTGCTTATGAGATCACTTACAGTGTTAAGAAATACTGTTCTTGCGATGAACTAGTAACTGGTAAGTTTTGGTGGATGATTGTTTCAGTTTATAAAAGTTACTGACACTTTCGGAGACATTTATTGTTTTTGCATCACAGTTTAACACAAGACCACCCTTATAGGTGCTTATTGTGTCGAAGGAAAAATGTGCCCTTAAAATAATTTAATAAACTAAACTTTAATCATTCTTGTACATATAAATCGAAAAATTAAACGCATGAAAGTTGAAGAGTATTTTTTGTTGCTTAGAAATAGAAAATAAATTGTCAATTGTGAGTTGAATATAATAAATGATTTTGTACCCTTAAAGACAAAAAGAGAAAATATCTATAGTTTTACATTTTGCCACAGGAATAAACCTCTAAATGACGTATACATCTTCCCACATTAAGTGTTTACTATGACATACAGTAAAGAAATGTTTGGTACTATAGAAGTAAAAGGGTCTATAGTTATACTCATAACACAAATTGATAAGATGAAGCGTAGAAAATCGAATCATTTAGTTTAAAACAAACATTACTAACTTGAAACACATTGGTTTTCAATTTCAAATAGAAAAGTTGTTCCTTATCGTTGTCGTCGAAGTATTACACCTAATTCGTAAACAACTACGAAGAATAAATCTTAAAATTAGGAATTTTATCGTTATGAAATGTGAAAAATTGATATATTCTACCTTAGAGTTTATCCAGCAGAAATAAGAATAAAGACCTCAATTCAAATTCCCTTGAGGAAATAAAGATTTGTATCTCGACATTGTAAATTACCACGTCATTCGTGTAAATGCTCATTTGACCTTGCTTAACTAAGATGTAACTGTAAATGACTAGTATTGCATTGTTTATTGATACCGTCATCTAATAATGTACATATGCGTTATTATACGTCATTTCCTTGTAAATATCAATAGGGAAACATGTGCAATATTAAACTCTACTTTCTGACTATCCAAATTCAAGATCTGTTAATACCCACGAAGTTTTAAAACCTTTCATATCTACCCAAATGCGAATATCAACAATACAAATGAAAACAATAACATTTTAAGTAGTGATTTGCAAATCGATTGATAGAAAAGATAAACTTTATTATTTTCTTAGAAACCGTAGAAAAAGTTGTTAAAAGCCATGCAAATTGATTATTTTCTAAATTGAAAAATATCCAATTATCAACTTAAATCAGCATAAAAATGCTATTATAATAATTATTATTACATTATAAACTTTTAATGAACAGTGAATTTTTAGCTTCAACATTTGGTTTAAGTACATTCGTCCTCTTTTCATGTATTGATACTGATAAACTGCTAAGGTCTATATTTATGCATTAATTTTAATTATTTAGCTAAACATACATATATGGAATGATGACTAGACATGGCCACTACACTAGATCATTGTAGTGAGTAAAGTCAAACAAATCGACTTTCTTTTGGTGTAATGAACAAAAAGAATGGCACAAATATCGTTTTTTAACATGTACCTAAATTGAGTTGATAAGATCTATTAAATTATTGCTCTTTTATGAAATGGCCCAATGCTTTTCTCAAAAATGTAATTAAATATGTTTTATTTTAGAGCTTCAAATTTATTTATTTCTATATTTTTCAGGTCTGTATATTTTACTGAGTGGAGAAGGTCCTTGGAGCAAAATTGGCTACAAATATGCTGTTTTGCATATGACAAATGAAGTTTATCTAGTAAATTTTAATTCAGTAAATGAAGGAAAAATTCAAAAGAAGCTAAAGCATTGTGGACCTAATTTACCACCCCCTCCACACACAGATTGCCCGTCTGTTCCTTATTCCTGTCTCAACTGCCATAAATACTTACACTCTAAAGAGGAGGATAGTCTTTGTAGATTTGACTACAGTAAGTTCAGATATTACAAAGCATTTTATTCAGTTTTCATATACCTAACTAAGGGTGAAGTGATTTAATACAGCTGTTGAATAATAATTTACGGATATCACTATCTTATGAGTCAAAATATGTTACAAATATGGCTCCACTATTTTAGATAAAGAACATATATTAACTGATTGATGAAAAGACAAGTCTTTGCCATTGTAATGTTTAAAATAAACGTCTGTTTGGTTTTAATGCTTAGGTTAATCTATTCATTCATAAAATCAGATATGATATTAAACAAAATTTATTATTATACAGTGCTTGAAAGTTTTCTCAGTAATTCAAATTTTGGCACCGTAAATAGGATTTATACCTCTATATAATTGAAACTATTTTGTCTATCGTACACCTAACACTTAATTGATTCTTTTCTGTCAATTTCACATAATTGTTTTACTGGATATTGAAGAAGCCACCAAATGTGAAAATGAAAATATCTTTACTTGTAGCTCATATCTCCCTTGAGCATATATTCTTGTTGCTGAAATATTTTATTTTTCATGATTTGATTTCCTAACATCCTGTTACAACCTCTACTGTTGAAAAATTTTAAAAAGGATTTCATACCAATTTCATTGTCCAGATAATTTACTGAGAAATATTAATTAACTTCATTGAAATCTGCATGTTATTTGTAAGAAAAACTATCCCTATGAGAGTAAATGCATCTTTCTAGGAAGGTTTATCGTGCCTCAAGTTTTGTCAAAGAAGTTAAATGTAGGATCCTTTTTCCATATAAATATAAAGTATAACCGGTATTAATTTCTTCCTGTATTTTCAAGTGACATACTTTCTTGTGAAGAAAATAAAAGTTTATCTTTGTCGAGAAAGAGATGTAATGCAGTAAATAACTCCTGTCTTTAAGCAGCATCAATAAAAAAGAATTAATAGATAGCGAAATTAGAATATATTTAAAGATCACCGTTGTACGAAGAATGTGAGAGTTTGTTATATTTCTTTCGTAGAGTTTTGTGAATTTATCTTCAATGACAGGTATGTTTTCAATGGTCACCATTTTGAGAAACTAGAAAAAAGGAAAGAAGCTTTTTAGTGTCTCATGATATTATTGTCAAAAGTATATTTATTAGAGGGATTAAACAAAAAAGTAGGATTATGTATTTCTAACATGTTATGTAAAGTATTTTATTGCGTGTAAATGTGAATCTGTTTCTTATTATTGTTCCCTAATCATATTTAATTTTTTTTCCAGAGAACTTTTGATACATTTTTTGAAACCTAGCCTATTGAACTAAAGTATTCTTAACTCTTGTTTCTTATATTATAAGTATTGTAATAAACATTAAATAATTAGGGTTATCACAAAGTTTAATTGTGTGTATTTTTGGCTTCAGACTACAGTTTATGGAAGCCATTCTAGTTTGACTATGAAATGAGAGAAACTAAAGAGATATGAAAGAATTTTTCGAATATTTAAAACGTAACACTTGATCTTTATTTTATTGCAAATTACAACATATGCCAGATGAAAGAATATTCTTGAAATAAATGTGAAATTTGAATCAGTGGTGCAATCATTTTTGAATACACGGACTTTAACAATAAAGAAAATTTTTGTTTTTCTACTTTGGTTTAATAGTTTTCTGGAAATGTGTGGTGAATGGATTGTTTATACTAAAACTTTTTTGATCACATTAAAACTTGTGTACTTGAAAAAGATTTCACTTGTTTTAAAAATACTCTTCTCTGTAAATTGAAAGAAATTAATTTATGATTGAAAATGAAACTATTAAAGTTGAATTGTTGTTATTTTGAAATAGAAATATTATGAAGGTGCTGTTAATATATGCTTGTTTTTTATTGTTTCATTGTATGATATTTTAATCACATAAAGAGTATTTATTTTGAGTCACAAAATAATATTTCTCTACAGTATTTTCCAAAGTGACATAAATATGAATTACAAAAATACATAAGTTATTTGATGTGATGATGTTTTTTAGTTCTCAAGATTCACATCAAGACCCCACCTGATTTAGGTAAGTGATCAGGTGTGAATTTGTTACTTTTAATCACATTCCTTTTATTAAACTTTTTAAATAATGAGAATGTAAATTTCACTTATCATATAAAATATTTTACAGTGTTAATTTGATAAAATATAAGTTGTATTGTTATTGTTATTATAAAAGTTGTTTTTGTTGATAAAAAAGGTGAATTAATGTCAATTTGTAAAATAAATATTTTAATGTTTTTTGGTTTTCTAGTTCATATGTGTGGATTAATTTCGTTTTAAAATTATATGTTATCTTTATTATTAATTTGAAACGATTTCTATCATTAAACCGTTTTCTTTTTTCTAGAACATGATTATTTCTGTGGAAAGTTTGTAATAGTCTATTTCTACAAGGGTGATGAGCATGATTTTGCTTATGAGATCACTTACAGTGTTAAAAAATACTGTTCTTGCGATGAACTAGTAACTGGTAAGTTTTGTTGGATGATTGTTTCAGTTTATAAAAGTTACTGACACTTTCGGAGACATTTATTGTTTTTGCATCACAGTTTAACACAAGACCACCCTTTTAGGTGCTTATTGTGTCTAAGGAAAAATGTGCCCTTAAAATAATTTAATAAACTAAACTTTAATCATTCTTGTACATATAAATCGAAAAATTAAACGCATGAAAGTTGAAGAGTACTTTTTGTTGCTTAGAAATAGAAAATAAATTGTCAATTGTGAGTTGAATATAATAAATGATTTTGTACCCTGAAAGACAAAAAGAGAAAATATCTATAGTTTTACATTTTGCCACAGGAATAAACCTCTAAATGACGTATACATCTTCCCACATTAAGTGTTTACTATGACATACAGTAAAGAAATGTTTGGTACTATAGAAGTAAAAGGGTCTATAGTTATACTCATAACACAAATTGATAAGATGAAGCATAGAAAATCGAATCATTTAGTTTACAACAAACATTACTAACTTCAAACACATTGGCTTTCAATTTAAAATAGAAAAGTTGTTCCTTATCGTTGTCGTCGAAGTATTACACCAAATTCGTAAACAACTACGAAGAATAAATCTTAAAATTAGAATTTTATCGTTATGAAATGTGAAAAATTGATTTATTCTACCTTAGAGTTTATCCAGCAGAAATAAGAATAAAGACCTCAATTCAAATTCCCTTGAGGAAATAAAGATTTGTATCTCGACATTGTAAATTACCACGTCATTCGTGTAAATGCTCATTTGATTTAAGATGTAACTGTAAATGACTAGTATTGCATTGTTTATTGATACCGTCATCTAATAATGTACATATGCGTTATTGTACGTCATTTCCTTGTAAATATCAATAGGGAAACATGTGCAATATTAAACTCTACTTTCTGACTATCTAAATTCAAGATCTGTTAATACCCACGAAGTTTTAAAACCTTTCATATCTACCGAAATGCGAATATCAACAATACAAATGAAAACAATAACATTTTAAGTAGTGATTTGCAAATCGATTGATAGAAAAGATAAACTTTATTATTTTCTTAGAAACCGTAGAAAAAGTTGTTAAAAGCCATGCAAATTGATTATTTTCTAAATTGAAAAATATCCAATTATCAACTTAAATCAGCATAAAAAATGCTATTATAATAATTATTATTACATTATAAACTTTTAATGAACAGTGAATTTTTAGCTTCAACATTTGGTTTAAGTACATTCGTCCTCTTTTCATGTATTGATACTGATAAACTGCTAAGGTCTATATTTATGCATTAATTTTAATTATTTAGCTAAACATACATATATGGAATGATGACTAGACATGGCCACTACACTAGATCATTGTAGTGAGTAAAGTCAAACACATCGACAAAAAGAATGGCACAAATATCGTTTTTAACATGTACCTAAATTGAGTTGATAAGATCTATTAAATTATTGCTCTTTTATGAAATGGCCCAATGCTTTTCTCAAAAATGTAATTAAATATGTTTTATTTTAGAGCTTCAAATTTATTTATTTCTATATTTTTTCAGGTCTGTATATTTTACTGAGTGGAGAAGCTCCTTGGAGCAAAATTGGCTACAAATATGCTGTTTTGCATATGACAAATGAAGTTTATCTAGTAAATTTTAATTCAGTAAATGAAGGAAAAATTCAAAAGAAGCTAAAGCATTGTGGACCAAATTTACCACCCCCTCCACACACAGATTGCCCGTCTGTTCCTTATTCCTGTCTCAACTGCCATAAATACTTACACTCTAAAGAGGAGGATAGTCTTTGTAGATTTGACTACAGTAAGTTCAGATATTACAAAGCATTTTATTCAGTTTTCATATACCTAACTAAGGGTGAAGTGATTTAATACAGCTGTTGAATAATAATTTACGGATATCACTATCTTATGAGTCAAAATATGTTACAAATATGGCTCCACTATTTTAGATAAAGAACATATATTAACTGATTGATGAAAAGACAAGTCTTTGCCATTGTAATGTTTAAAATAAACGTCTGTTGGTTTTTTAATGCTTAGGTTAATCTATTCATTCATAAAATCAGATATGATATTAAACAAAATTTATTATTATACAGTGCTTGAAAGTTTTCTCAGTAATTCAAATTTTGGCACTGTAAATAGGATTTATACCTCTATATAATTGAAACTATTTTGTCTATCGTACACCTAACACTTAATTGATTCTTTTCTGTCAATTTCACATAATTGTTTTACTGGATATTGAAGAAGCCACCAAATGTGAAAATGAAAATATCATTACTTGTAGCTCATATCTCACTTGAGCATATATTCTCCTTGCTGAAATATTTTATTTTTCATGATTTGATTTCCTAACATCCTGTTACAACCTCTACTGTTGAAAAATTTTAAAAAGGATTTCATACCAATTTCATTGTCCAGATAATTTACTGAGAAATATTAATTAACTTCATTGAAATCTGCATGTTATTTGTAAGTAAAACTATCCCTATGAGAGTAAATGCATCTTTCTAGGAAGGTTTATCGTGCCTCAAGTTTTGTCAAAGAAGTTAAATGTAGGATTCTTTTTCCACATAAATATAAAGTATAACCGGTATTAATTTCTTCCTGTATTTTCAAGTGACATACTTTCTTGTGAAGAAAATAAAAGTTTATCTTTGTCGAGAAAGAGATGTAATGCAGTAAATAACTCCTGTCTTTAAGCAGCATCAATAAAATAAGAATTATTAGATAGCGAAATTAGAATATATTTAAAGCTCACCGTTGTACGAAGAATGTGAGAGTTTGTTATATTTCTTTCGTAGAGTTTTGTGAATTTATCTTCAATGACAGGTATGTTTTCAGTGGTCACCATTTTGAGAAACTAGAAAAAGGAAAGAAGCTTTTTAGTGTCTCATGATATTATTGTCAAAAGTATATTTATTAGAGGGATTAAACAAAAAAGTAGGATTATGTATTTCTAACATGTTATGTAAAGTATTTTATTGCGTGTAAATGTGAATCTGTTTCTTATTATTGTTCCTTAATCATATTTAATTTTTTTTTCCAGAGAACTTTTGATACATTTTTTGAAACCTAGCCTATTGAACTAAAGTATTCTTAACTCTTGTTTCTTATATTATAGGTATTGTAATAAACATTAAATAATTAGGGTTATCACAAAGTTTAATTGTGTGTATTTTTGGCTTCAGACTACAGTTTATGGAAGCCATTCTAGTTTGACTATGAAATGAGAGAAACTAAAGAGATATGAAAGAGTTTTTCGAATATTTAAAACGTAACACTTGATCTTTATTTTATTGCAAATTACAACATATGCCAGATGAAAGAATATTCTTGAAATACATGTGAAATTTGAATCAGTGGTGCAATCATTTTTGAATACACGGACTTTAACAATAAAGAAAATTTTTGTTTTTCTACTTTGGTTTAATAGTTTTCTGGAAATGTGTGGTGAATGGATTGTTTATAGTAAAACTTTTTTGATCACATTAAAACTTGTGTACTTGAAAAAGATTTCACTTGTTTTAAAAATACTCTTCTCTGTCAATTGAAAGAAATTAATTTATGATTGATATAAATCTGAAAATGAAACTATTAAAGTTGAATTGTTGTTATTATGAAATAGAAATATTATGAAGGTGCTGTTAATATATGCTTGTTTTTATTGTTTAATTGTATATTTTAATCACATAAAGAGTATTTATTTTGAGTCACAAAATAATATTTCTCTACAGTATTTTCCAAAGTGACATAAATATGAATTACAAAAATACATAAGTTATTTGATGTGATGATGTTTTTAGTTCTCAAGATTCACATCAAGACCCCACCTGATTTAGGTAAGTGATCAGGTGTGAATTTGTTACTTTTAATCACATTCCTTTTATTAAACTTTTTTAAATAATGAGAATATAAATTTCACTTATCATATAAAATATTTTACAGTGTTAATTTCATAAAATATAAGTTGTATTGTTATTGTTATTATGAAAGTTGTTTTTGTTGATAAAAAAAGGTGAATTAATGTCAATTTGTAAAATAAATATTTTTAATGTTTTTTTGGTTTTCTAGTTCATATGTGTGGATTAATTTCGTTTTAAAATTATATGTTATCTTTATTATTAATTTGAAACGATTTCTATCATTAAACCGTTTTCTTTTTTCTAGAACATGATTATTTCTGTGGAAAGTTTGTAATAGTCTATTTCTACAAGGGTGATGAGCATGATTTTGCTTATAAGATCACTTACAGTGTTAAAAAATACTGTTCTTGCGATGAACTAGTAACTGGTAAGTTTTGTTGGATGATTGTTTCAGTTTATAAAAGTTACTGACACTTTCGGAGACATTTATTGTTTTTGCATCACAGTTTAACACAAGACCACCCTTATAGGTGCTTATTGTGTGGAAGGAAAAATGTGCCCTTAAAATAATTTAATAAACTAAACTTTAATCATTCTTGTACATATAAATCGAAAAATTAAACGCATGAAAGTTGAAGAGTACTTTTTGTTGCTTAGAAATAGAAAATAAATTGTCAATTGTGAGTTGAATATAATAAATGATTTTGTACCCTTAAAGACAAAAAGAGAAAATATCTATAGTTTTACATTTTGCCACAGGAATAAACCTCTAAATGACGTATACATCTTCCCACATTAAGTCTTTACTATGACATACAGTAAAGAAATGTTTGGTACTATAGAAGTAAAAGGGTCTATAGTTATACTCATAACACAAATTAATAAGATGAAGCGTAGAAAATCGAATCATTTAGTTTACAACAAACATTACTAACTTCAAACACATTGGCTTTCAATTTAAAATAGAAAAGTTGTTCCTTATCGTTGTCGTCGAAGTATTACACCAAATTCGTAAACAACTACGAAGAATAAATCTTAAAATTAGGAATTTTATCGTTATGAAATGTGAAAATTTGATATATTCTACCTTAGAGTTTATCCAGCAGAAATAAGAATAAAGACCTCAATTCAAATTCTCTTGAGGAAATAAAGATTTGTATCTAGACATTGTAAATTACCACGTCATTCGTGTAAATGCTCATTTGATGCTCTTGCTTAACTAAGATGTAACTGTAAATGACTAGTATTGCATTGTTTATTGATATCGTCATCTAATAATGTACACATGCGTTATTGTACGTCATTTCCTTGTAAATATCAATAGGGAAACATGTGCAATATTAAACTCTACTTTCTGACTATCTAAATTCAAGATCTGTTAATACCCACGAAGTTTTAAAACCTTTCATATCTACCGAAATGCGAATATCAACAATACAAATGAAAACAATAACATTTTAAGTAGTGATTTGCAAATCGATTGATAGAAAAGATAAACTTTATTATTTTCTTAGAAACCGTAGAAAAAGTTGTTAAAAGCCATGCAAATTGATTATTTTCTAAATTGAAAAATATCCAATTATCAACTTAAATCAGCATAAAAATGCTATTATAATAATTATTATTACATTATAAACTTTTAATGAACAGTGAATTTTTAGCTTCAACATTTGGTTTAAGTACATTCGTCCTCTTTTCATGTATTGATACTGATAAACTGCTAAGGTCTATATTTATGCATTAATTTTAATTATTTAGCTAAACATACATATATGGAATGATGACTAGACATGGCCACTACACTAGATCATTGTAGTGAGTAAAGTCAAACACATCGACTTTCTTTTGGTGTAATGAACAAAAGAATGGCACAAATATCGTTTTAACATGTACCTAAATTGAGTTGATAAGATCTATTAAATTATTGCTCTTTTATGAAATGGCCCAATGCTTTTCTCACAAATGTAATTAAATATGTTTTATTTTAGAGCTTCAAATTTATTTATTTCTATATTTTTTCAGGTCTGTATATTTTACTGAGTGGAGAAGCTCCTTGGAGCAAAATTGGCTACAAATATGCTGTTTTGCATATGACAAATGAAGTTTATCTAGTAAATTTTAATTCAGTAAATGAAGGAAAAATTCAAAAGAAGCTAAAGCATTGTGGACCTAATTTACCACCCCCCTCCACACACAGATTGCCCGTCTGTTCCTTATTCCTGTCTCAACTGCCATAAATACTTACACTCTAACGAGGAGGATAGTCTTTGTAGATTTGACTACAGTAAGTTCAGATATTACAAAGCATTTTATTCAGTTTTCATATACCTAACTAAGGGTGAAGTGATTTAATACAGCTGTTGAATAATAATTTACGGATATCACTATCTTATGAGTCAAAATATGTTACAAATATGGCTCCACTATTTTAGATAAAGAACATATATTAACTGATTGATGAAAAGACAAGTATTTGCCATTGTAATGTTTAAAATAAACGTCTGTTTGGTTTTTAATGCTTAGGTTAATCTATTCATTCATAAAATCAGATATGATATTAAACAAAATTTATTATTATGCAGTGCTTGAAAGTTTTCTCAGTAATTCAAATTTTGGCACCGTAAATAGGATTTATACCTCTATATAATTGAAACTATTTTGTCTATCGTACACCTAACACTTAATTGATTCTTTTCTGTCAATTTCACATAATTGTTTTACTGGATATTGAAGAAGCCACCAAATGTGAAAATGAAAATATCTTTACTTGTAGCTCATATCTCCCTTGAGCATATATTCTTCTTGCTGAAATATTTTATTTTTCATGATTTGATTTCCTAACATCCTGTTACAACCTCTACTGTTGAAAAATTTTAAAAAAGGATTTCATACCAATTTCATTGTCCAGATAATTTACTGAGAAATATTAATTAACTTCATTGAAATCTGCATGTTATTTGTAAGAAAAACTATCCCTATGAGAGTAAATGCATCTTTCTAGGAAGGTTTATCGTGCCTCAAGTTTTGTCAAAGAAGTTAAATGTAGGATCCTTTTTCCATATAAATATAAAGTATAACCGGTATTAATTTCTTCCTGTATTTTCAAGTGACATACTTTCTTGTGAAGAAAATAAAAGTTTATCTTTGTCGAGAAAGAGATGTAATGCAGTAAATAACTCCTGTCTTTAAGCAGCATCAATAAAAAAGAATTAATAGATAGCGAAATTAGAATATATTTAAAGATCACCGTTGTACGAAGAATGTGAGAGTTTGTTATATTTCTTTCGTAGAGTTTTGTGAATTTATCTTCAATGACAGGTATGTTTTCAATGGTCACCATTTTGAGAAACTAGAAAAAAGGAAAGAAGCTTTTTAGTGTCTCATGATATTATTGTCAAAAGTATATTTATTAGAGGGATTAAACAAAAAAGTAGGATTATGTATTTCTAACATGTTATGTAAAGTATTTTATTGCGTGTAAATGTGAATCTGTTTCTTATTATTGTTCCCTAATCATATTTAATTTTTTTTCCAGAGAACTTTTGATACATTTTTTGAAACCTAGCCTATTGAACTAAAGTATTCTTAACTCTTGTTTCTTATATTATAAGTATTGTAATAAACATTAAATAATTAGGGTTATCACAAAGTTTAATTGTGTGTATTTTTGGCTTCAGACTACAGTTTATGGAAGCCATTCTAGTTTGACTATGAAATGAGAGAAACTAAAGAGATATGAAAGAGTTTTTCGAATATTTAAAACGTAACACTTGATCTTTATTTTATTGCAAATTACAACATATGCCAGATGAAAGAATATTCTTGAAATAAATGTGAAATTTGAATCAGTGGTGCAATCATTTTTGAATACACGGACTTTAACAATAAAGAAAATTTTTGTTTTTCTACTTTGGTTTAATAGTTTTCTGGAAATGTGTGGTGAATGGATTGTTTATACTAAAACTTTTTTGATCACATTAAAACTTGTGTACTTGAAAAAGATTTCACTTGTTTTAAAAATACTCTTCTCTGTGAATTGAAAGAAATTAATTTATGATTGATATAAATCTGAAAATGAAACTATTAAAGTTGAATTGTTGTTATTATGAAATAGAAATATTATGAAGGTGCTGTTAATATATGCTTGTTTTTTATTGTTTCATTGTATGATATTTTAATCACATAAAGAGTATTTATTTTGAGTCACAAAATAATATTTCTCTACAGTATTTTCCAAAGTGACATAAATATGAATTACAAAAATACATAAGTTATTTGATGTGATGATGTTTTTTAGTTCTCAAGATTCACATCAAGACCCCACCTGATTTAGGTAAGTGATCAGGTGTGAATTTGTTACTTTTAATCACATTCCTTTTATTAAACTTTTTTAAATAATGAGAATATAAATTTCACTTATCATATAAAATATTTTACAGTGTTAATTTCATAAAATATAAGTTGTATTGTTATTGTTATTATGAAAGTTGTTTTTGTTGATAAAAAAAGGTGAATTAATGTCAATTTGTAAAATAAATATTTTTAATGTTTTTTTGGTTTTCTAGTTCATATGTGTGGATTAATTTCGTTTTAAAATTATATGTTATCTTTATTATTAATTTGAAACGATTTCTATCATTAAACCGTTTTCTTTTTTCTAGAACATGATTATTTCTGTGGAAAGTTTGTAATAGTCTATTTCTACAAGGGTGATGAGCATGATTTTGCTTATGAGATCACTTACAGTGTTAAAAAATACTGTTCTTGCGATGAACTAGTAACTGGTAAGTTTTGTTGGATGATTGTTTCAGTTTATAAAAGTTACTGACACTTTCGGAGACATTTATTGTTTTTGCATCACAGTTTAACACAAGACCACCCTTTTAGGTGCTTATTGTGTCTAAGGAAAAATGTGCCCTTAAAATAATTTAATAAACTAAACTTTAATCATTCTTGTACATATAAATCGAAAAATTAAACGCATGAAAGTTGAAGAGTACTTTTTGTTGCTTAGAAATAGAAAATAAATTGTCAATTGTGAGTTGAATATAATAAATGATTTTGTACCCTAAAAGACAAAAAGAGAAAATATCTATAGTTTTACATTTTGCCACAGGAATAAACCTCTAAATGACGTATATATCTTCCCACATTAAGTGTTTACTATGACATACAGTAAAGAAATGTTTGGTACTATAGAAGTAAAAGGGTCTATAGTTATACTCATAACACAAATTGATAAGATGAAGCATAGAAAATCGAATCATTTAGTTTACAACAAACATTACTAACTTCAAACACATTGGCTTTCAATTTAAAATAGAAAAGTTGTTCCTTATCGTTGTCGTCGAAGTATTACACCAAATTCGTAAACAACTACGAAGAATAAATCTTAAAATTAGGAATTTTATCGTTATGAAATGTGAAAAATTGATTTATTCTACCTTAGAGTTTATCCAGCAGAAATAAGAATAAAGACCTCAATTCAAATTCCCTTGAGGAAATAAAGATTTGTATCTCGACATTGTAAATTACCACGTCATTCGTGTAAATGCTCATTTGACCTTGCTTAACTAAGATGTAACTGTAAATGACTAGTATTGCATTGTTTATTGATACCGTCATCTAATAATGTACATATGCGTTATTGTACGTCATTTCCTTGTAAATATCAATAGGGAAACATGTGCAATATTAAACTCTACTTTCTGACTATCTAAATTCAAGATCTGTTAATACCCACGAAGTTTTAAAACCTTTCATATCTACCGAAATGCGAATATCAACAATACAAATGAAAACAATAACATTTTACGTAGTGATTTGCAAATCGATTGATAGAAAAGATAAACTTTATTATTTTCTTAGAAACCGTAGAAAAAGTTGTTAAAAGCCATGCAAATTGATTATTTTCTAAATTGAAAAATATCCAATTATCAACTTAAATCAGCATAAAAAATGCTATTATAATAATTATTATTACATTATAAACTTTTAATGAACAGTGAATTTTTAGCTTCAACATTTGGTTTAAGTACATTCGTCCTCTTTTCATGTATTGATACTGATAAACTGCTAAGGTCTATATTTATGCATTAATTTTAATTATTTAGCTAAACATACATATATGGAATGATGACTAGACATGGCCACTACACTAGATCATTGTAGTGAGTAAAGTCAAACACATCGACTTTCTTTTGGTGTAATGAACAAAAAGAATGGCACAAATATCGTTTTTAACATGTACCTAAATTGAGTTGATAAGATCTATTAAATTATTGCTCTTTTATGAAATGGCCCAATGCTTTTCTCACAAATGTAATTAAATATGTTTTATTTTAGAGCTTCAAATTTATTTATTTCTATATTTTTTCAGGTCTGTATATTTTACTGAGTGGAGAAGGTCCTTGGAGCAAAATTGGCTACAAATATGCTGTTTTGCAGATGACAAATGAAGTTTATCTAGTAAATTTTAATTCAGTAAATGAAGGAAAAATTCAAAAGAAGCTAAAGCATTGTGGACCTAATTTACCACCCCCTCCACACACAGATTGCCCGTCTGTTCCTTATTCCTGTCTCAACTGCCATAAATACTTACACTCTAACGAGGAGGATAGTCTTTGTAGATTTGACTACAGTAAGTTCAGATATTACAAAGCATTTTATTCAGTTTTTATATACCTAACTAAGGGTGAAGTGATTTAATACAGCTGTTGAATAATAATTTACGGATATCACTATCTTATGAGTCAAAATATGTTACAAATATGGCTCCACTATTTTAGATAAAGAACATATATTAACTGATTGATGAAAAGACAAGTCTTTGCCATTGTAATGTTTAAAATAAACGTCTGTTTGGTTTTAATGCTTAGGTTAATCTATTCATTCATAAAATCAGATATGATATTAAACAAAATTTATTATTATACAGTGCTTGAAAGTTTTCTCAGTAATTCAAATTTTGGCACCGTAAATAGGATTTATACCTCTATATAATTGAAACTATTTTGTCTATCGTACACCTAACACTTAATTGATTCTTTTCTGTCAATTTCACATAATTGTTTTACTGGATATTGAAGAAGCCACCAAATGTGAAAATGAAAATATCTTTACTTGTAGCTCATATCTCCCTTGAGCATATATTCTTCTTGCTGAAATATTTTATTTTTCATGATTTGATTTCCTAACATCCTGTTACAACCTCTACTGTTGAAAAATTTTAAAAAGGATTTCATACCAATTTCATTGTCCAGATAATTTACTGAGAAATATTAATTAACTTCATTGAAATCTGCATGTTATTTGTAAGTAAAACTATCCCTATGAGAGTAAATGCATCTTTCTAGGAAGGTTTATCGTGCCTCAAGTTTTGTCAAAGAAGTTAAATGTAGGATCCTTCTTCCATATAAATATAAAGTATAACCGGTATTAAATTCTTCCTGTATTTTCAAGTGACATACTTTCTTGTGAAGAAAATAAAAGTTTATCTTTGTCGAGAAAGAGATGTAATGCAGTAAATAACTCCTGTCTTTAAGCAGCATGAATACAAAACAATTAATAGATAGCGAAATTAGAATATATTTAAAGATCACCGTTGTACGAAGAATGTGAGAGTTTGTTATATTTCTTTCGTAGAGTTTTGTGAATTTATCTTCAATGACAGGTATGTTTTCAATGGTCACCATTTTGAGAAACTAGAAAAAGGAAAGAAGCTTTTTAGTGTCTCATGATATTATTGTCAAAAGTATATTTATTAGAGGGATTAAACAAAAAAGTAGGATTATGTATTTCTAAAATGTTATGTAAAGTATTTTATTGCGTGTAAATGTGAATCTGTTTCTTATTATTGTTCCCTAATCATATTTAATTTTTTTTTCCAGAGAACTTTTGATACATTTTTTGAAACCTAGCCTATTGAACTAAAGTATTCTTAACTCTTGTTTCTTATATTATAGGTATTGTAATAAACATTAAATAATTAGGGTTATCACAAAGTTTAATTGTGTGTATTTTTGGCTTCAGACTACAGTTTATGGAAGCCATTCTAGTTTGACTATGAAATGAAAGAAACTAAAGAGATATGAAAGAGTTTTTCGAATATTTAAAACGTAACACTTGATCTTTATTTTATTGCAAATTACAACATATTCCAGATGAAAGAATATTCTTGAAATGAATGTGAAAGTTGAATCAGTGGTGCAATCATTTTTGAATACACGGACTTTAACAATAAAGAAAATTTTTGTTTTTCTACTTTGGTTTAATAGTTTTTTGGAAGGTATGGTGAATGGATTGTTTATACTAAAACTTTTTTGATCACGTTAAAACTTGTGTACTTGAGAAAGATTTCACTTGTTTTAAAAAATACTCTTCTCTGTCAATTGAAAGAAATTAATTTATGATTGATATAAATCTGAAAATGAAACTATTAAAGTTGAATTGTTGTTATTATGAAATAGAAATATTATGAAGGTGCTGTTAATATATGCTTGTTTTTATTGTTTAATTGTATATTTTAATCACATAAAGAGTATTTATTTTGAGTCACAAAATAATATTTCTCTACAGTATTTTCCAAAGTGACATAAATATGAATTACAAAAATACATAAGTTATTTGATGTGATGATGTTTTTTAGTTCTCAAGATTCACATCAAGACCCCACCTGATTTAGGTAAGTGATCACGTGTAAATTTGTTACTTTTAATCACATTCCTTTTATTAAACTTTTTAAATAATGAGAATGTAAATTTCACTTATCATATAAAATATTTTACAGTGTTAATTTGATAAAATATAAGTTGTATTGTTATTGTTATTATAAAAGTTGTTTTTGTTGATAAGAAAAGGTTAATTAATGTCAATTTGTAAAATAAATATTTTTAATGTTTTTTTGGTTTTCTAGTTCATATGTGTGGATTAATTTCGTTTTAAAATTATATGTTATCTTTATTATTAATTTAATACGATTTCTATCATTAAACCGTTTTCTTTTTTCTAGAACATGATTATTTCTGTGGAAAGTTTGTAATTGTCTATTTCTACAAGGGTGATGAGCATGATTTTCCTTATGAGATCACTTACAGTGTTAAGAAATACTGTTCTTGCGATGAACTAGTAACTGGTAAGTTTTGGTGGATGATTGTTTCAGTTTATAAAAGTTACTGACACTTTCGGAGACATTTATTGTTTTTGCATCACAGTTTAACACAAGACAACCCTTTTAGGTGCTTATTGTGTCGAAGGAAAAATGTGCCCTTAAAATAATTTAATAAACTAAACTTTAATCATTCTTGTACATATAAATCGAAAAATTAAACGCATGAAAGTTGAAGAGTACTTTTTGTTGCTTAGAAATAGAAAATAAATTGTCAATTGTGAGTTGAATATAATAAATGATTTTGTACCCTGAAAGACAAAAAGAGAAAATATCTATAGTTTTACATTTTGCCACAGGAATAAACCTCTAAATGACGTATATATCTTCCCACATTAAGTGTTTACTATGACATACAGTAAAGAAATGTTTGGTACTATAGAAGTAAAAGGGTCTATAGTTATACTCATAACACAAATTGATAAGATGAAGCATAGAAAATCGAATCATTTAGTTTACAACAAACATTACTAACTTCAAACACATTGGCTTTCAATTTAAAATAGAAAAGTTGTTCCTTATCGTTGTCGTCGAAGTATTACACCAAATTCGTAAACAACTACGAAGAATAAATCTTAAAATTAGGAATTTTATCGTTATGAAATGTGAAAAATTGATTTATTCTACCTTAGAGTTTATCCAGCAGAAATAAGAATAAAGACCTCAATTCAAATTCCCTTGAGGGAATAAAGATTTGTATCTCGACATTGTAAATTACCACGTCATTCGTGTAAATGCTCATTTGACCCTGTAAATGACTAGTATTGCATTGTTTATTGATACCGTCATCTAATAATGTACATATGCGTTATTGTACGTCATTTCCTTGTAAATATCAATAGGGAAACATGTGCAATATTAAACTCTACTTTCTGACTATCTAAATTCAAGATCTGTTAATACCCACGAAGTTTTAAAACCTTTCATATCTACCCAAATGCGAATATCAACAATACAAATGAAAACAATAACATTTTACGTAGTGATTTGCAAATCGATTGATAGAAAAGATAAACTTTATTATTTTCTTAGAAACCGTAGAAAAAGTTGATAAAAGCCATGCAAATTGATTATTTTCTAAATTGAAAAATATCCAATTATCAACTTAAATCAGCATAAAAAATGCTATTATAATAATTATTATTACATTATAAACTTTTAATGAACAGTGAATTTTTAGCTTCAACATTTGGTTTAAGTACATTCGTCCTCTTTTCATGTATTGATACTGATAAACTGCTAAGGTCTATATTTATTCATTAATTATAATTATTTAGCTAAACATACATATATGGAATGATGACAAGACATGGCCACTACACTAGATCATTGTAGTGAGTAAAGTCAAACACATCGACAAAAAGAATGGCACAAATATCGTTTTTAACATGTACCTAAATTGAGTTCATAAGATCTATTGAATTATTGGTCTTTTATGAAATGGCCCAATGCTTTTCTCACAAATGTAATTAAATATGTTCTATTTTAGAGCTTCAAATTTATTTATTTCTATATTTTTTCAGGTCTGTATATTTTACTGAGTGGAGAAGCTCCTTGGAGCAAAATTGGCTACAAATATGCTGTTTTGCATATGACAAATGAAGTTTATCTAGTAAAGTTTAATTCAGTAAATGAAGGAAAAATTCAAAAGAAGCTAAAGCATTGTGGACCTAATTTACCACCCCCTCCACACACAGATTGCCCGTCTGTTCCTTATTCCTGTCTCAACTGCCATAAATACTTACACTCTAAAGAGGAGGATAGTCTTTGTAGATTTGACTACAGTAAGTTCACATATTACAAAGCATTTTATTCAGTTTTCATATACCTAACTAAGGGTGAAGTGATTTAATACAGCTGTTGAATAATAATTTACGGATATCACTATCTTATGAGTCAAAATATGTTACAAATATGGCTCCACTATTTTAGATAAAGTACATATATTAACTGATTGATGAAAAGACAAGTCTTTGCCATTGTAATGTTTAAAATAAACGTCTGTTTGGTTTATAATGCTTAGGTTAATCTATTCATTCATAAAATCAGATATGATATTAAACAAAATTTATTATTATACAGTGCTTGAAAGTTTTCTCAGTAATTCAAATTTTGGCACCGTAAATAGGATTTATACCTCTATATAATTGAAACTATTTTGTCTATCGTACACCTAACACTTAATTGATTTTTTTCTGTCAATTTCACATAGTTGTTTTGCTGGATATTGAAGAAGCCACCAAATGTGAAAATGAAAATATCTTTACTTGTAGCTCATATCTCCCTTGAGCATATATTCTTGTTGCTGAAATATTTTATTTTTCATGATTTGATTTCCTAACATCCTGTTACAACTTCTACTGTTCAAAAATTTTAAAAAGGATTTCATACCAATTTCATTGTCCAGATAATTTACTGAGAAATATTAATTAACTTCATTGAAATCTGCATGTTATTTGTAAGAAAAACTATCCCTATGAGAGTAAATGCATCTTTCTAGGAAGGTTTATCGTGCCTCAAGTTTTGTCAAAGAAGTTAAATGTAGGATCCTTCTTCCATATAAATATAAAGTGTAACCGGTATTAAATTCTTCCTGTATTTTCAAGTGACATACTTTCTTGTGAAGAAAATAAAAGTTTATCTTTGTCGAGAGAGAGATGTAATGCAGTAAATAACTCCTGTCTTTAAGCAGCATCAATAAAAAAGAATTAATAGATAGCGAAATTACAATATATTTAAAGATCACCGTTGTACGAAGAATGTGAGAGTTTGTTATATTTCTTTCGTAGTTTTGTGAATTTATCTTGAATGACAGGTATGTTTTCAATGGTCACCATTTTGAGAAACTAGAAAAAGGAAAGAAGCTTTTTAGTGTCTCATGATATTATTGTCAAAAGTATATTTATTAGAGGGATTAAACAAAAAGGTAGGATTATGTATTTCTAATATGTTATGTAAAGTATTTTATTGCGTGTAAATGTGAATCTGTTTCTTATTATTGTTCCCTAATCATATTTAATTTTTTTTTTCCAGAGAACTTTTGACACATTTTTTGAAACCTAGCCTATTGAACTAAAGTATTTTTAACTCTTGTTTCTTATATTATAGGTATTGTAATAAACATTAAATAATTAGGGTTATCACAAAGTTTAATTATGTGTATTTTTGGCTTCAGACTACAGTTTATGGAAGCCATTCTAGTTTGACTATGAAATGACAGAAACTAAAGAGATATGAAAGAGTTTTTTCGAATATTTAAAACGTAACACTTGATCTTTATTTTATTGCAAATTACAACATATGCCAGATGAAAGAATATTCTTGAAACAAATGTGAAATTTGAATCAGTGGTGCAATCATTTTTTGAATACACGGACTTTAACAATAAAGAAATTTTTTTTTTCTACTTTGGTTTAATAGTTTTCTGGAAATGTGTGGTGAATGGATTGTTTATACTAAAACTTTTTTGATCACGTTAAAACTTGTGTACTTGAGAAAGATTTCACTTGTTTTAAAAATACTCTTCTCTGTCAATTGAAAGAAATTAATTTATGATTGATATAAATCTGAAAATGAAACTATTAAAGTTGAATTGTTGTTATTATGAAATAGAAATATTATGAAGGTGCTGTTAATATATGCTTGTTTTTTATTTTCATTGTATGATATTTTAATCACATAAAGAGTATTTATTTTGAGTCACAAAATAATATTTCTCTACAGTATTTTCCAAAGTGACACAAATATGAATTACAAAAATACATAAGTTATTTGATGTGATGATGTTTTTTAGTTCTCAAGATTCACATCAAGACCCCACCTGATTTAGGTAAGTGATCAGGTGTAAATTTGTTACTTTTAATCACATTCCTTTTATTAAACTTTTTAAATAATGAGAATGTAAATTTCACTTATCATATAAAATATTTTACAGTGTTAATTTGATAAAATATAAGTTGTATTGTTATTATAAAAGTTGTTTTTTGTTGATAAGAAAAGGTTAATTAATGTCAATTTGTAAAATAAATATTTTTAATGTTTTTTTGTTTTTCAAGTTCATATGTGTGGATTAATTTCGTTTTAAAATTATATGTTTTCTTTATTATTAATTTGATACGATTTCTATCATTAAACCGTTTTCTTTTTTCTAGAACATGATTATTTCTGTGGAAAGTTTGTAATAGTCTATTTCTACAAGGGTGATGAGCATGATTTTGCTTATGAGATCACTTACAGTGTTAAGAAATACTGTTCTTGCGATGAACTAGTAACTGGTAAGTTTTGGTGGATGATTGTTTCAGTTTATAAAAGTTACTGACACTTTCGGAGACATTTATTGTTTTTTGCATCACAGTTTAACACAAGACCACCCTTATAGGTGCTTATTGTGTCGAAGGAAAAATGTGCCCTTAAAATAATTTAATAAACTAAACTTTAATCATTCTTGTACATATAAATCGAAAAATTAAACGCATGAAAGTTGAAGAGTATTTATTGTTGCTTAGAAATAAAAATAAATTGTCAATTGTGAGTTGAATATAATAAATGATTTTGTTCCCTGAAAGACAAAAACAGAAAATATCTATAGTTTTACATTTTGCCACAGGAATAAACCTCTAAATGATGTATACATCTTTTCACATTAAGTGTTTACTATGACATACACTAAAGAAATGTTTGGTACTATAGAAGTAAAAGGGTCTATAGTTATAGTCACAACACAAATTGATAAGATGAAGCATAGAAAATCGAATCATTTAGTTTACAACAAACATTACTAACTTCAAACACATTGGCTTTCAATTTAAAATAGAAAAGTTGTTCCTTATCGTTGTCGTCGAAGTATTACACCTAATTCGTAAACAACTACGAAGAATAAATCTTAAAATTAGGAATTTTATCGTTATTAAATGTGAATATTTGATATATTCTACCTTAGAGTTTATCCAGCAGAAATAAGAATAAAGACCTCAATTCAAATTCCCTTGAGGAAATCGAGATTTGTATCTAGACATTGTAAATTACCACGTTATTCGTCTAAATGCTCACTTGATCTTGCTTTACTGAGGCGTAACTGTAAATGACTAGTATTGCATTGTCTATTGATACCGTCATTTAATAATGTACAGATGCGTTATTGTACGTCATTTCCTTGTAAATTCCAATAGGGAAACATATGCAATATTAAACTTTATTTTGTAACTATCTGAATTCAAGTTCTGTTAAATTGTTTGTTTGTTTTGGAATTTCGCACAAAGCTACTCGAGGGCTATCTGTGCTAGTCGTCCCTAATTTAGCAGTGTAAGACTAGAGGGAAGGCAGCTAGTCATCACCACCCACTGCCAACTCTTGGGCTCCTCTTTTACCAACGAATAGTGGGATTGACCGTCACATTATACATCCCCACGGCTGGGAGGGCGAGCATGTTTAGCGCGACGCGGGCGCGAACTCGCGACCCTCGGTTTACGAGTCGCGCGCCTTACGCGCTCGGCCATGCCAGGCCTAGTTCTGTTAAAACCCACGAAGTTTCAAAACCTTTCATATCTACCCAAATGCTAATTTAGCTAACTTTACATATATGGAATGAAGACCATACATGGTCACTACATTGGAGGATTGTAGTGAGTAAAGTTAAACACATCGACTTTTTTTTAGTGTTATGAACAAAAAGAATGACACAAATATCGTTTTTAACATGAACCTATATGAGTTGATAAGATCTATTAAATTATTGCTCTTTTACGATATGGCCTAATGCGTTTCTCAAAATTTTAATTAAATATGTTTTGTTTTAGAGCTTGAAATTTATTAATTTATATATTTTTCTAGGTCTGTATATTTTACTGAGTGGAAAAGCTCCTTGGAGCAAAGTTGGCTACAAATATGCTGTTTTACATATGACAAATGAAGTCTATCTTGCAAATTATAATTCGGTAAATGATGGAAAGATTGAAAAGAAGCTAAAGCATTGTGGATTTCATGTACCACCCTTTGCACTTATAGATTGCCCTTCAGTTCCTGATTCCTGCCTCCGCTGCCATGAATACTTAGACTCTAATGTGGAGGAAATTATTTGTACATTTCATTTCAGTAAGTTCAGATATGCAAAGTGTTTTCTGTTGTAGTTTGTATGATTTTTATTTACATAAGTAAGAATCGAATAATTAAATAAAACTGCTCAAATATAATCTAAATTTATCAGTATGTTATTATTCAGTATCTGAAACAGATAACGCCCAACTACTTCATATCTTAAGTACATGTGATAAATATTTGAGGAAAAGATATATCTTTGACTTTTTATTGTGTTGAATAATCATTTGTTGTTTTTTAAATACTTAATCTATTCAATTTTATTAGGAGACATGATATTATGAAATATTTATTAATATGCAGTTTTTTAAAAGTTTTATCAATAATTTAAGTCTTGGCTCAATGAAACAGAATTAACCAATATATTTGAAAATATTTTAATTTACTGAGAAATATTAATTAACTTCATTGAAATCTGCATGTTATTTGTAAGAAAAACTATCCCTATGAGAGTAAATGCATCTTTCTAGGAAGGTTTATCGTGCCTCAAGTTTTGTCAAAGAAGTTAAATGTAGGATCCTTTTTCCATATAAATATAAAGTATAACCGGTATTAATTTCTTCCTGTATTTTCAAGTGACATACTTTCTTGTGAAGAAAATAAAAGTTTATCTTTGTCGAGAAAGAGATGTAATGCAGTAAATAACTCCTGTCTTTAAGCAGCATCAATAAAAAAAGAATTAATAGATAGCGAAATTAGAATATATTTAAAGCTCACCGTTGTACGAAGAATGTGAGAGTTTGTTATATTTCTTTCGTAGAGTTTTGTGAATTTATCTTCAATGACAGGTATGTTTTCAATGGTCACCATTTTGAGAAACTAGAAAAAGGAAAGAAGCTTTTTAGTGTCTCATGATATTATTGTCAAAAGTATATTTATTAGAGGGATTAAACAAAAAAGTAGGATTATGTATTTCTAACATGTTATGTAAAGTATTTTATTGCGTGTAAATGTGAATCTGTTTCTTATTATTGTTCCCTAATCATATTTAATTTTTTTTTCCAGAGAACTTTTGATACATTTTTTGAAACCTAGCCTATTGAACTAAAGTATTCTTAACTCTTGTTTCTTATATTATAGGTATTGTAATAAACATTAAATAATTAGGGTTATCACAAAGTTTAATTGTGTGTATTTTGGCTTCAGACTACAGTTTATGGAAGCCATTCTAGTTTGACTATGAAATGAGAGAAACTAAAGAGATATGAAAGAGTTTTTCGAATATTTAAAACGTAACACTTGATCTTTATTTTATTGCAAATTACAACATATGCCAGATGAAAGAATATTCTTGAAATAAATGTGAAATTTGAATCAGTGGTGCAATCATTTTTGAATACACGGACTTTAACAATAAAGAAATTTTTTTTTTCTACTTTGGTTTAATAGTTTTCTGGAAATGTGTGGTGAATGGATTGTTTATACTAAAACTTTTTTGATCACATTAAAACTTGTGTACTTGAAAAAGATTTCACTTGTTTTAAAAATACTCTTCTCTGTCAATTGAAAGAAATTAATTTATGATTGATATAAATCTGAAAATGAAACTATTAAAGTTGAATTGTTGTTATTATGAAATAGAAATATTATGAAGGTGCTGTTAATATATGCTTGTTTTTTATTTTCATTGTATGATATTTTAATCACATAAAGAGTATTTATTTTGAGTCACAAAATAATATTTCTCTACAGTATTTTCCAAAGTAACATAAATATGAATTACAAAAAAATACATAAGTTATTTGATGTGATGATGTTTTTTAGTTCTCAAGATTCACATCAAGACCCCACCTGATTTAGGTAAGTGATCAGGTGTGAATTTGTTACTTTTAATCACATTCCTTTTATTAAACTTTTTTAAATAATGAGAATGTAAATTTCACATGTTTTTCTGTCTAAACTCAAAGTGATAGTTTGGCAGAATCAAAGAGAGAGTAATATCCATTAATGGTGGTATCACACACCTATTGGAAGGGCTGTCACGTGATGATTTACATATTAAATGCAAATGAAGCACAGTTGTTGCAATACAAGACTTATGACTTTCCAAAATATTTAGCGTATAATAGGCAACACTGAATGAGAATAGCTACATATGTGAGAGGAGATAAATATATATTGAAAATAGGTTTTCAGTATAAGAAAATTATAACTTCTTTTACATTTCTTAGAAAATCATCTGAAATGCTAGCTGTTTTCAGTTCATATAAAGTCCAAAAGTGCAAAAATCACATGAACAGTTTCTGCTATGTTTGTTAAAAATATATTCGTTTTTATGAAAGAAAAACATCACACTTAAGATAAAAGTAGCTTACTACCAATGTGTTAGGTCTAAATTTGGTAACTCATTTGGTTTTACATGTGTGTTGTACAGTGTGCACATCTTGCTTGACATAGTGGCTAAATAAAAAGAGAATAAGTATATTATATCAGTTTCATTGTTATGGTGTGAGCCCAAAGGTAATCTAACTGACTGACTTTATCTTGACTAAAATTTTTGGATGTTCAGATAAAACTAAAGAATCCATTAAATATCCTGACCTCGCACATGCAATGAAACCAATACCTTATGGAGAGGATCTTTCAGTGTCACATGTACCAGGAAATTGAAAAACAGAAGAGTCATTATGTGAAAAAGACAATAAATCATCTTCATCCACTTCATTTAATAGTTCTATTCCTGTTGCATCTAAACATAAATTGTTTCATCTGGTCAAACAAGAAGAGCTAAATAATCTGATTCATGACTTGTCTCTATTAAAACAGAATGGAGAACTTCTTGGAAATGGAATTTATTAGCTCCAGAAACAAGAATTTCATTTTACAAAAGTTACCTTTAAAATCTTGCATGTAACTACAACATGTAAGATACTTTGTTTTTGTGTAAAAATGTTGACATTTAATAAAAAGAATTAGACACTGAACATCATCCTCAAGAATGGAGACTTGGTATTGACTCATCTAAAGTTACTCTGAAAGCTGTACATTTGTACAGTAGGAACACTAAGCCATTGATTTCTGTTGCTCATGTAGTGAACATGAAAAAGGCTATCAACACATGCATATTATCAGCTCTGGATTAGCCATTAAGCAAAATAAGCACGTGCTTAGGGCACTAAGGGAAGGGGGCACCACAGAGTTTTTCCCCTAGCTATCATGCCCTTAATTCTTTCACTGCCACACTCAACTTTAGTCGATTTTTTTGTAATTGCCCTTATCTGCTGTGTTTGACTTTACTCAGCATTGTTAAAAAAAACGTTTTCTTTGGCTCTGTGAGTGACTAAAATTCCGAAAAATACTAAACTATGTATCTCAAGTAAGAAGTCATTGATTTGCAAAAGATTACTTTAAAGAGCAGTACAAAATGTTGATAAAACTTCAGGTAGAAGATGATCGTATATTATGATGTCTGATCTTGAAAATGAAATATTTTTCTCAATCATTCCTTCTATTGTGGCTATTTATAAGAAACTATAAGCAGTGGAACTGTTTTGTTTTACCTTTTACTGTTTTATTCAGTCACATCTACAGAAAAATAAAAGTATAATACCACAGAAACATAAGTCAAATGAAATGGTGACAGATGTGTACAGAGACATGACTAGTTTTATGTTCTTTTTGGCTTCTGTTTTCGTACATTATATTTTGGTTATTGTCTCATTTGTTTTGGTTTTATTTGCATTAGTATTACATTATTCATGTGTATTTTGTAATATTTTCACAAGTGTTTCTCACTGAAGCTTCTCTGAGGTGTAATTTTTTTGGCTTCAAACAACTTGCTGTAAAAAACCTCCTTTGTTTGTGAGTACATGTTTAGAAATTTATCATACCAAGAAAACATTTAGAAAGGAACGCCACTGTAGCAATGCTACCGTTCATAGATTACATGTAATCTATAAGAGTCTAAATGAAAACAGTACTGAAAGTTCTATTATCTAAAAGGAAACAATACTGAAAGTTCTATTGCTTAACAGGAAACAATACTGAAAGTTTGCTACTGTTCATAGATTACAGGTAATCTATAAGAATATTTGGGCATGTATGTATTCCCTTGTGATTATGAAAAATGCCCTGATATTTTTTTATGATACAAACAAATAGTCCAAAACAGAAATGCGGAGACAAATACGACAATCTTTGAAGTGTTATTCAACTATTTTGAGATTATAAATTCAAATCAATATGTGTTCTATTACATTTCTCAAAAAGCTGGAAAAACAGTTGACTTATTGGAGCAGTTTAAAGGTGATAAATCGACCTTTTAGGTCAAATTGTGTAATACTGCAACATATATGACAACATGATTATTCCCAATTTAAGGCCGTCATTTTGAATTTGCCTTCGCATCCAGACATGCAGATAAAGTTTCAGACATATGCCTGTCTTATTGATGTATGGCTTGTTGGCTCATCTTAAATCTCCAGGTCAAACCTGAGCTCAAAGTTGAGGTTACAACTCATTCTTCAGATTTTTGATTAGGAATAAGGTACTCTAGCCTAGACCTAACCCAATATTTGGTAGTTCAATGTGCAGTACAGTTTACAATTGATTATGTGTTATATATGTGTACCTGTACAGAATGATCACTGTGTATATAGGCTACTACAGTATGTGTTGTTGATCACAAATTGTTTTGGAATATGTTTTGGCTCACAATGGATTTCAATATTACCATTTACATTGCTTATTGCATACAGCTACCATACCAACAACCTTAATGAAACTTTTGCAATGACTGAAATCTAGTTCTCCTAAAATGGATTGAAGCCAGTCTCAAATGGTTTTCAATCAATCAGAATACAGCAAATCAATAAAGGTATTTATGAATTTATGTTTATGTGCTGATGGACCTAGGTCATAGAATAACTTTCTGACAATCTTTATCTAAATGTAGACCTAGAATTTAGTATGTTTGACTGTCTTATCTATGTTTTTATTATAAATTTCAGTGTTTTTCTAATCAATATAACTACATATAATCAATATTCTTTTGTATTTGCACATTTCAGACTGCAAGATGAAATGTGTTGAATTAAGTGATGCATCAAAGAGAAAACTGGCAAAAAAGAACAACAAAAGGCTTTGGATTTAGTGGCCAAGACTGAAAAGCTGACTAATTTTTTCACTCAACTTACATAACATGATCTTCCAAGTTAAAATCCATCTCTGCTATCAGAAGTCACTTGTACTGCATCTGACTCTGACAAGACTGAAGTTGAACCAAGTACCACACCTACAAGTACCACTTTGTTCACTTCAAGGTCAGAACATCATGATGACATTGAGGTGTCATTGGCTGGCTCAACTGGCACAAGTCTCACATCTAATATCACTTTGCCTGTAAATTATCCTGATACCTCTGGTGTTAATGTTGATGCAAGTTGCTCTACAAGACAGTCTGAAGTTGAAATAATTGCTGAAAATGAAAAATCTACTGGGCAATGGTAAAATGCTCCAGTCAACAAAAGATGAAGAAATTAAAGCAAAAGATCCAGGGTTGTGGCTCGATTTCTTTGCTGATGATGTGGCTTACTGGATTGCTCATGGACCCACTGAGTCTCAACACCACAATGGGCCATTTGGCAAATTTTGCTAGACTTTCAGTAATGGCATACCAACAAGATACTGTTTGCAAAAACTTTTCTCTGGGGTAAAAGCCAATGGTGAGCAATACAAGAGAGAGTGGATATTGTATTCATCATCAACAGGGTCTGTTTACTGCTTTGTTTGTAAACATTTTGCCTCTAAATTTTCCTCACGTTTTGTTGGAAGAGAAGGGTTCAGTGACTGGCAAAAAACTATTGTAAATGATCATCATGAAAGAAGCACAACTCACCAAGACACTATGCTAACATACTTAACTCACACGCAAGGTTTTGGCTTGTGACAAGAGTTGGAAAAACAAATTAAAGAAGAAAGCAATTAGTGGGAACATGTCTTGGAGGGTGTAATAGCTGTTATTTGTACATTAACTGAATGCGGCCTGGCTTTATGAGGAACAGATGAAAAATTTGGTTCACTGCAGAATGGGAATTTTTAGAGCTGTTTGAGATTATAAGTCAGTTTGATCCATTTCTTACAGGGCACATTTCAAAATATGGAAAATCTGGAAAAGGAAACTTTCTTACTTGTCCAAAACCACTTGTGAAGAACTCATTGAACAAATAGCTCAGAAAATCCATGCATTCATTGTTGATAAAGTAAATTCTTCTGGTTATTTTAGCTTATTAGTTGACTTGACACCAAATCTATCACATATAGATCGGTTAAGTGTTGTACTTTGATACTTAAAAGATGGACAACCAATTGAATGCTTTTTAACCTTTTTGGAACTGAAGAACCATACTAGTGAGGAAATGGCACACCAGGTATTGCAGTACTTATGTGAAGTTTACAAACTTAATTTTTCAAAATGTAGGGGTCAGTCTTACAACAATTCTAATAACATGTCTGGTCATTATAAGGGGATGTAGCAAAAGATTTTAGAAGCATATAAGTTTGTATGTGCTCTGTGCAGCCCATTCACTAAATCTGGTAGGCTGAAGTGTTGTTGACTGCTGTCAAGTATCAGTTATTTTTTTTCTTTACAATGCATTTGCTCTAAACATTTTTTTAAGCCTCAGTCAGACAGTGAAAGCTTGTTTTGGAAATGAAAGTGTGTTAAAAATCCCTCTCTGATACCAGATGGGAAGCACATGCTATGACAACAACAGTAATTTTGAAGGTTTTCTTTAAGATTTTGGAAGCTTTCAAATGTTTAGTTGAAGACCAGTCACAAAAGGGAGAGATTAGAAGAGAAGCAGACAATATTGCAAATAAGTTGCAAGAGCTAGAATTTGTTTTTATGTTTATCATGTGGGATGAGGCTTTGCAAAGGTTTCATAAAGCAAGTCAAGTTCTCCAAAAAGAGGATGTGAACTTAAAAACATATGCAGATCTTTGTGTCATTAGCTGACCACTGCATTCTTTAAGGGATGACTTTGAAAGATTTGAAGCAGCTGCAAAGGAAATACTACCAGATGTTGATTACAATGCAGCTCAAACTCACAAACGTGTCAGAAAGAAGGTACTCAATGACAGAGATGATAAGAAGTAGATTTGAATGTCAGAAATAAATTTCGTATCACCACCTTCTACACAATTGTTGACAAACGAGAAACCCAGATGAAAAGAAGAGGAGAAGTGTACAAAGAAATAGTAGACAGATTTTCTTTCCTAAGTGATGTGCCAAATGATATCACTACATCTGCTGAAACTGAAAGGTTCTCTCAGTGTTCCCAGAAATTAATTGATGCTTATACACTAATCTCTCTGTCAAGCTTCAACAGTTTCACTCATAAGTTCAGTGCAGTAAAAAACTGTAAAAAATAGATTCAGTCATGCTGAACTTTATAAAACAATTTCAGAAGACAAAATTGAGTGTACATTTCCAAAAGTAGACATTGCATTACATATATTTTTAACATTAATGGTTACAAGTTGCACAGGTGAGTATTCATTTTCTCAACTCAAGCATATTAAAAATGCCAACATAACAACTATACAACAAGACAGGCTGGATGCCTTGTCTCTGCTAAGTATAGAAGCAGATTTGTTATATCAAATTAGTTTTTAGAACTTGATCAAAGACTTTGCAATTACAAAATCTAGAAGAAAAGGTTTTGAAATTTAAATAATTAAGGTATAAGTAAATGATTTGCTTGCAGAGTTTTAAGTTCAAAGTACGATTTTTTTAATAAGAGGGTTTTGAGTAAATTTTCCATTTTTTTAACATCAAAGTGAGAATTGTTAACTCAAAGTGAAAACAAATGTACAGTAAAAATAATTATTTTTAAGTATCATTAATCAAAAAAGTGATTAAGTGATTTCCTTCATCATTTCTAAATAAAAGGCTTCAGTCATTGCTTGATTTTGATCTATGCCCACTCTGTTGAACAAATAAAAATGTTCTGACCTGGAAGAAAACTGAAGAATAGTTATAAATTTTCAAACATTTATTTCACTTTCAACACTTTCTAATCTTAATGTTTTGTCAGTTAAGCAATGGAAGTACTGAGTGGGGCACCATTGTTGGGCTGTGCTTAGGGCATCAGTTACCCTTAATCAGGCCCTGCATTTTATACTTAAGGTTATTGAATAAAATCACCATAGTTGGAAGATATGTGGTGATCTAAAAGTTTTTGCTCTTCTGCTAGGCTTACAGAGTGAGTATACCAAACATTGTTGCTTTTTGTGTCTCTGGAACAGCCAAAATGATAAAAAGCATTTCATAAAGAATGAATAGCCAAAAAGAGAGAATGTTATATACTAGAGAAACAGAATATTGAGTATCAACCTTTAGTGAACCTCAAAATGTGTTTCTGCCATTCTTTATTAAACTGGAATTTGTGAAGACATTTGTGAAAGGAATGAAGAAAGATAGTAATGATAAGTTTCCTAAAATCAATAAAGTGAAAATGAAAGGAGATATCTTTGTTGAGCCGTATATTCAGGAAGTATTGTGGATGATGATTTGAATGTTACTGCTTGTCAAAATTTTCGTATGAAATAAAGATGTAAACTATGCTGTGAGGATTGATGAAATGCTTGAGAACTACAGGAAAATGTGATCTAGGAAGTCATTAAAGATGCATTCCTTATACTCCTATTGAAACTTCTTTCCAAATGATCAAGGTGCAGTGAGCAAAAAGCATGGTGAGTGCTTCCACGATGACGTTTCTACAATGAAATAACTATATCAAGGATGATAGAATCCTGTGATGTTAGGAGATTACTGTAGATTCCTAAAAAGTGAAACTGAAAACATACACAAAAAGCACAAGTCAAGCACATATTTTGTAAAAATAATAATATTAATAATACTATGATGAAAGTTTTGAACATAGTCTGAGTGTATTTTCAGTACATGATCTTATTATACTCATTACTTTTTTAGACTTCCACTAAAATGATGATATTATTATATTAAGAATTTTTAAAATAAATATGAATAAATTCCCCACAACTCAAAAACTTATCAATGATTTTCAACATTATTTTTAAAATCAATCAAAAACAGTTGAATTTTTTCTGATAGCAGAGAACATTTTTTGTTTCCCTGTGTTATTTTAGATTGATTTTTAATTACGTTGTTGACAGTATTGTTGTCAGGGTTTCTAGCATTGAGAATTTTTTTTATTAATCAGTAAAAGTACAGGAAAGCTAAGTCCACTTAAGAGTAATAAAAGTATTTGTTTCTGTGACTATTATATAGAGGTTATACAAACAACATTTAATGACAACCTTATCTCACAAATAAAACTAAACATCACTTGTTAAATTTATTATGGTGTGTGTGTGTGTATGTATGTATACAAACATGGCACTCAGAACACAATAAAAATGTAGAGCATTGACTTTGCTGACCATTTAACTCATTGGTTGGTGTAATCATTCATTCTTAAACTCACTCTTGTTTTAATATCTATATAAATATAATAATACTTTTTGTTATATGTCAGTGACCCTACTTTACAGGGTTTGGATGGATCTTCACCAAAATTTGTATGGCAGTTCATTAGGTCCATGTGGGGGTACATGCAAAGTTTCAGTTTTGTGTTTTGCGGTTTTTAAGGGTGTTTTTGTCATATTTTATTTCTCTTTTCAAACATGTGAAAATTACCTCGTATTTGGTTGCATTTAAAAAGTTCTATATTGTATCTATTGGTAATTTCTTTTATGAAAAATATATTAAATATAACAGCTCTGTAATAATTTATTTTATTGTGTTAATATCAACAACCTTACAAGTATTACATATCTATTAGATCCAACTGTGTAAAATAACTCTAAAACACTAATTTTTTTTAAGTATATTATGTACAAAGGTAATGATCCTGAAACACCACACATAATCTTTCAGTCATATAAATGTGATACTTTAAATTTTCATTTAATAAGATATCATTACACTATGTTGTAAAATATTGGTGAAATTCGAAGGCATATCAGTGTAAGAAATAAACTTTTCCTTTCATGAGTGGCAATGTAAATAATTACTCATTGTAAGCTATTTTTTTTAATTTAGAGGAAGACTTCTTCACAAGTATGTGTTCAACATTTGATGTTCAGGAAGTTTACAGAGGGAACTCTTCAAGGTTTCAAAAGCATGTTGATGCTGCTCTCCGTCAACATTGTTCTTGTGATTTATTTAATGAAGGTTGGTATGAATAAGCATTTTTGTTTTCATAAAAATTAATATTATATATATTTTAGCTTTTGTTCTGAATGAAATTAGGCTATTCTATTTTTTTTCCCATAGGTATTTTAGATTTATTATGTCAATTGCTTCATTCTTTAAAATTATAAATTCCTAGATGTTACAAAATAAATGTTGATTAAAATTATTTGTAGCATATTTCTGCTTTTAGTCTAGATTCCTTACAGAAATTGACTGTGCATTATTTCTTTCAAAATTTCTCTACTGAATTTGTTTTTGAGTTTTTATTTATCATTTTCACTCAAGCTTTCATGCTTAACTTTATCAGTGAGCTTTTCAACTGTTTTATCATACTTCAGTAAAGTCTCATGCATTATAGAGATAATTTTAGCCTCAGTCTGGTGTTTACCATATATATTTCTAGTTGTTGTTTGCAAGCTAGATTTCTGGATGTATTATGTTTTACATCTGTGGAAACCCATCTATATCCTACTCAGATATTAGTTTTTTATTGTGACTTCCATTTAAATTTTTAATTTGGTTTCCTGGTCTTTTATCTAGCTCCTTTTCTGTATATTTTTAAATAGTTTGTGTCACATAAGAAATTAATAATACAAACACCTTTTTTGGTTATTTGATGCTTATTTAGATGTTTTAAAATGTTTACTATCCTTTGTATGTCATTGCTTTTGGGTTGATTCCAGTGTACTTTAGAGGATATTGTAATGTGTGTGAATTTCATGAACTTCTGAAGAAGGTTAAATCAGCCTTGAATCTGAACTTATGTTTGTATCTTGAATATAATTATCATTTTATCAATCCTTAGCTAAGCACTGTTTTAACCTTAATTTTTATGGTATGATGTTGGTGCCCATATCACAGCTCTGAGTAGTGATAAGCTAGTAGTCTAAACATATAAAAGTTTTTGTTTTTTTTTCCTTCCACTACAGCAAAAGTATTACATAAAGTTTGTTTGTTTGATTTGTTACGTGCAAAGCTACACAAAGAGATATCTGTGCTCTGCACGCCAGGGGTATCAAAACGTGGCTTCTATTAGTATAAGTCCACAAACAAACTACTATGTGACTGTGGGATTTTCATGTAAAATCAGAATAAAATGATAAAACTTAGCTTGGTAAAATGATGCTAAAAGAAAAGATGTTTGTGATAATTTCTTCCACACTTACAGTCCTGATATTTTAAACATCACATATGTTTAGTCATTTTATGCTTAATTGAAGTTTGATGTTGCAATGTAATAAGTTTGTTTATTTTAATACAAAGTAACACAATGGGTTTTCTATGCTTTGTCCACCAAGAAAGTAGAATATTAGTAATGTTAGAAACACATGGATTAGGATTAATCCTATGAAACGTAGTCAAAGCTAATACAAAATTTCAGTACAAATTTTATGAAAATGATCATTTTTGAGCTGCTTATACAAAATTCAAATATTTTTATAAGCAGCTCAAAAAATTTCAGAACTCAGAAAACTGTAATTTTGCTTATGTTTTTATCAAGAGGGATTGAAAATGTTAAACTCTTTGCTAAATTCCATTTTTCTTTAAGTGGTATTCAGATATAGGAAATAAGTTTCAGATTCATTCAAAAAGAAAAGCTTTTTTGTTTTGAACATATCTCATATTTTCCTGTTACACTAAGATAGGTGACATTTATTTTGATTATCTTAAATTCAATATTTAGCTTCATAAAACCAAGAAAACATAATTCCTATTTTAAGTGGTTTGAAGCATGACATAACATTATTTGTTACTTGAATGTGAAAATATAATACTATTTACTATAATGAATCTTATTGGAAGATATCTAAACCTAAGGAATTTCAGAATTGCCATACTGTTTTGTGAAAGGTTTAAATTAAAGTTAACATTTTCTTACATCAAAGTTATATTTCCAATAATACTTACCTCTCTCACACTATAGCTTTATCCTTATGAAAATTTATCTTCTTTGCCCATCAAAGCACTTGTACAAATCTAACCTCACCAGCTTTAGCCTTTATAACCTGCAGTATTGCCCAAACTAAGTAAATTCTTAAGATTCTCTCCACCTATGTCAACATGTTTTGTATCTCAGATCCATATTTGAGCTCCCCATTATTACTTCCTAATTATTTTTTGAAACAGTCCAATTAGCAGATCCAAAGTGGCCATTTCATGGGGAAAATGGCAGGAGAGTGGAAGAGGAGGTAAGTATTATCAGAAATATATATAGGTATAGGAAAATGTTAACTACAGAAATACACCTTAAGAAGTTGGAGTAGCTGGTGAGGGCAAGATCCACACAGGTAATATCTGTGTAGAAAAGAGGTGTACAAAAATAAGATATACTAAAAGCACATTTTTTGGGGTCTGCACTACTTCTGAAACAGGTATGCTCTTTGCCCAGATAACATGAAATATAATTCTTAAGCAGTAAAGGCTGACCTGCAACCGATGCAAAATTCTAACATAATTAGCAAAACATAAATTCATTCAGGCCCCAACCAGGCAGGCGAGATCCTACATCTTATCATTGAAATTATAGGGCTGTGGATTCACAACTATATTTAAGGCATAGTGACTAGGGCAGGAGGACTGCTTTTCATTTTGTCTTGTTTAGTAATATGGTATTATTGGAACCCAACCTGATAATTATAGCAGCACAAAAGTGGACAGGTCTGTTCCCAAGCATGAAGAAGCACAAAATACTGTGAACTGAATTCTTAATTATGGGGCAGAAACACAGAATAGCCATCCATGGATTACAAACCAAAATTCTAATCCCCCAACCTAAGAAGCAGTTCAACACCTCCTGCCACTGGAATTACAATGATATGAAACAAACTAAGGCCATTCAGTGGCCACAGAACTGAAGCTCTGCATGTGGAATTATGAGGAGTCAAGGGCCCTCTTCCATAATATTTAAAATGAAGAGAATGATCAAAAATAAGGGTCACACTCAACTCAGTTGGATAACTAATTGTTGTCTATGACCCAAAAATATGAGAGAACTTCCTCGTAGGCTGGTCCTGCTCCTACCATACATTTTGGAAAACTATCCAGGGTTATTGATTGGAGGGTACCCAGTTTTGCCCTCTTTTACTTGTGTGGAGTAATGAGTTCAAACTCAGAAGGAATAAACCTCAGTTCACCACTCTAGCAATTAGCAACTGGAAGTGGAAAGAACGCCCACATTCCATATTTTGGAAAGCAAAATTACCACAATTTATTCAATCTATGGGTCAGCAGGGGTGGGAGAAATTCCCTTAAACTTTACTCATAATTATCCATGAGTGGCAATCTAATAGTGTGTTTGTCTTTGTATTATAATCGTTTACCACCTGGAAAGCACATAATGGAACACCCCATCTCAACAGAGCTCATTACTACCAGGAATTTTTTTTTATTTGATCAGTTGACTGGTAGCTAGTGTGGACTGGTAAAGAAGCATGCCTGACCAGGCAACACATGCTTCTCAGTAGGATCTGAGAAAACTATATAATGGTTCCTATGAAAGAAAAGAAAGAAACACAAAAGACATGAAATCCCTTACTGGGATATAGAGAATAGCCATAAGGGGTAGCTAAAAACCTACCAAGGAAGCAACCACCAAAAAATGTAAATAATAACATAACATAAATGTATTAAGCATGGTGTACATAACAACCTGTATAATTGCCTCCAGCAAGTGATATAAATGAGCTGCCAGTGACACCATGATATGGTGAACTTGATGGGAGGAGACCCAAAGATCTCACCATTCATCCAATAAAAACCTAAAGTAAGCAATACAAACCAAGCTGGCAAATCCAACATGTCAAAGGTATGAGTGATAAATCAAATAACACTAGAGGATCTCAGTGGAGAAACAAAAAATGAGATGAACTCCTTCAAAACAAAGCATCAGAGAGTCCAAACTGGGCAATAAAGATAATCTAGATCCAAGTAGTCATAAAATGGAGAAATAAAGAAAGAAAGATTTAACCCTTCTCTAACTGTTGAAATTTGGGGGATGAAGGAACTATTAGAAACAAAAAAATAAGGGGAATGATAAAGTGTCCTGTTAACATGAATTGCAAGCAAATGTCCAAGTCCACTAGCCAACAACAAAAGAAAATATGCCTTAAGAAATGATACAGGATACTCAATGTATTAGTTAGGAATCTAGGAAATATATGAATGATGGATAACTCAAAATGATTTCAGAAGCAAGGACAAAACCAGAGACACAAAATTTTGGTCTCCCAGAAAAATGAAGAGTAAGTGACAGAGCTGTCATATACAGCAAAACAGAGAAAGGTGACAAATCTTTGTCAAATACCCCATGTCAGAAATTGAAAAATATGCACTATAGACAAGAAGGATTGATACAATGTTTGTATGACCACTGATGATAAGGAAACCATCTATGTTGATAAACATTCAATGAAGAATACCAAATGGACTGTGTAAATAGAGATGTCTTCTTTTAGGAGGTCAGTTTCTTACTTTGTGAAACTGACTACATAAAATCCAGACATGAAGCAGGAGAATGGTGATTTCCATGTGAAAAATTTCACCGAGTTTGACATAAAAAGTACAACCAGAGAGGAAGCAAAAGAGGTTGACACTCCTGAAAATATTGAAAGAGTGGAAATTAAGCTCAACCCAGCCAATTTCATCCAATGAGAAGAACTTGACAGGATAAGGAACAAATAAGTGCAAAAACTTTTGAATCAGAGGGAATGCTTAAAGATAAAAACCAGTCCAATCCTGGCTGAAATCATCTATGCCCAAAGCCAGAGGGTGAGATACAGGATACCAAAAGGATGGAGTTGAGTATTCCAGTGTGTGTGGTAAAAGCATGAGTCTGAGACATCCTGAGATAAGAGCAGATCTAATGAAAAACCTTTTGGATAAAACATCTATCCTGTGGGAAAAACTCTATTTGGGTGAGACAACTGATCAGTTACTAAATTTGTTACAGCCATAAAATGACAAGTAAGCAAAACAGTCTTATTATTGTGGGCCCAAAAGAGAAGACCCAGTGTCTGAAAATTAGTGTGAGTGTTCTCTTTCTCTGAAATATAGGAGACCACAGTGGAACTGTCCAAGTGAAACATTACCACCTTCCCTTGCTACAATGTAATTGAAAATTGCCCCTGAGGTAGATAAGGTACTATGTGGGAGGAAGAATAGAATTCTCTTTTGTGAAGAAAAATCCAGCTTTTACAGCTTTGGATAAAAAAAGCTTGAGTGTACTTCTCTTGTAATGTTTATTTGAAGTAATACTCTTTTTTCAGTCCTTTTTGGTTCCAATACAGATTTCATATTAACTACAGATCTTTGTCATCTGTATCTAGGCTTTTCAAGCATTCTTCCAACTTTTCATGGTTGACCCTGTTGAAAGTTTTCATAATCAATGAAGCACACATATACAACTTTCTCACTATCCAAGTATCTTTCTGCTATTGCTCTTAAATTGAAGACTCATTCCACTGTTCCTTTTCCTGTAATAAATTTACTTTTCCCTTCATTTATTTCTTCACTTGTTTGTCAGTTTCATCATACAATCTTCAGTGTGACCTTCAATATGTGACTCATCAGACTTACTGACCTGTAATCTGAAGAGTTTGTGGCTTTTGCTTTCTATGGTATTCTGACAAATATTGAGTCATTCATATGTTATAAAATGTATCCAGAATTGTAAACAACATTATGTAACTCTGTAGTTTTTTCAGTGCTGCATCATCTAATGCTTTCAAATAGTAATGTCATCATTTTTACTTGCTTTGCCATTTTTCATATCCCCAATAACCTTTTCAGCTTCTAGCTTCATAATGGGTGTCCCTTTTTAGTTGTCAATATTAAGTGGGATCTTCTCTCTCATTGCAATAAAGTTCATTCACATACTCAACCCACCTGTTAATAATATATTCTGGATCAAACAACATTTTTCCATTTCTATTACCTACACAGTTATTTCCACTTTTAGATCTTCTTTCAACCAGAAGATGACCTAAGAAGGTTGAAATAATGTTCTCTGCTTTATTGGTAAAAATGTTAATACCCATACCAGCCACCCTGAGATACATTTTTAGATCTTTTGTTGGTCATCTCTTACATTTTCATGCAATTCTTTTGTTTTATTATTTTTCTCAGGATTTCCATCTCTTCACATTTCTTATTCCACCAGGCTTGCTTAGTACACTTGTTTCTGATTTTTTTATCTACTTCTTTGGATCATTCTGTTCCTTTTATGTATTTTTCTGACTTCCATCATGTTCTGTATTTCATCTGTCATCCTTGATTTTCTCTTCACATTTTTCTTCTTTGGAAGAATGTTCTTTGCAAATTCCACCATAAATTTCTTAACCATTAACCATTTCTTTTCAGTTATTTCATTATCAGTACTTTGTGTGACTTCTTTATTCTTTAGCAATATTGGTTCGATAATTCCACTGCATATTTTGTCCTATATTCTTGTTTCAGCAGGTTCATGTCTAGTTGTTCATTTATATCTTGCTTTACTGGCTTCTTCAATTTAATCCTCATCTTGACTATAACTTGATTATGGTCAGAGCCCACATCAGCTCCTGGATAAGTAGAAGCTTGTTTCTCACTGTTTCTAAACCTCTAATTTACCAGGATGAAACCTTTTTGGTTTCTGTATATACCTCTAGGACTCACCCACATGTACAGTCTGCATTTTTTGGTATTGAAACAATGTGTTAGTAATCATCTTCTCATGCTCTTTACAAAACTGTAATAATCATCTTTCTCTACTACCAAAGCCAAGTTTTCCCACAATGTCGAGATGTTCTTCATTTCCAACATAAGAAATGAAGTCTCCTATAATGATTACAACTTCTCCACACTTTAAATATTCCATAACTTCATTCAGTTTATCATATAATGTTTCCACTTTCTCATCACTGTGATTACTTCTTGGTGCATATATCTGTATGATGTTGATATTAAAAGGTTGACATTTTAATTTTGACATAATAACTTGTTCTGATAATGGCCAGTATTCCATCAAATTAGCAGCTGTTGTTTCTTCAACAGAATTCCAATACTGCTGATGTGTTTTCCTCATCCTGAGTAAATTAATGCATGACCTTTACACTCTCTGTTCACTTTGTTTCACTATGGCTTAGTACATCTTCATTCACGTGTTTCATTTCTTGTATTGCATTGTTAATTTTTACAGCTTGATACATAGCTCATACATTCCCTGCAGCTATTTATAAAATATGGCCTCTGACTACCCACCTTATACCATCAAATGACTGCCTTTCTGGTTCATTTGGGCAACCATCATCATCATCACAATGTGTACTTTCCTGTACTTCACTTGAAAAAATGAGGGTGACAATACAATGGAGAATCAAGAGGAATGTCTTCACCTGAGACAGTGGAATTGATGACCACAAAACCCTATTTTGAAAAGCAGACCATACCAAGTTATTCACTCCAGACAAGGCAGCAATATCCTTTGGCTTTACCTTTGCAGTCCATGAGTGGTACAATCCAAAACAGGCATGTTTATGAAGCAAAGTATTGTGAAGTCATGAATCTATGAGCATTCTTGTGGAATATTCCCATCTTAATAATGAGCATGAAAAGCCATAGAAGATAAAGTGTAAGACCCCATAGCTGGACAGAATGGATTTCAAGTTAAAAAATATGAATACCTGCTCAGGTACCACTTATCTTGGAATGGGATATCTGGGATAAAGAACTTGAGAAAGGGTCCTGAAAATATAAGAAAGAATGAATAAAACCATACCAGTTGAAGTTGCACTGAAGTTTGAAGAAAAGCTTCAGGTAGTAGACAAAATCCTGACAAAGAGAAAACTGTGATAAGATGGAGGTAGTGGGAGATGAACATATGGGGTGTGATCCACATGCCAGATTACAGAATCTTCTCCATTAAATGATAAAGATGAGAAGCAAGGGAGAAAGTAAGATGTTAGATCTGATGAGAAAAGACAGTTGTAACAAATTCTGTAAGGAAAAAGGTAAGCTAATAGACTAATCAAACTAGGTAGAAGGTGAAATATAACAAAGGATATCAAAAGTGAAGAACATGTACTCTGAATAGAAACAGTATGGCAGTATAACAACTAAAAGCCCTGACTGGGCACAGAAGGTATCCAGATCTGGTTAACAGTAAAAATGGGAAATGGAAGTCAGGGAAATAGGAAAAAATGAGGAACCACCCACCTGTGCTGCTAAAGTCTTCAACAGAAAGGAATGATCAGGATAAAGTAGAAGATAGTTAGTGTGATAAAGGGTACATTAAACATCATTTGCAAGCAAATCTAACCATCATCGTTAAAATAAAGAAACAAAGGACTGCATTAACTGATCTGGAAGTGTAGGTTGCCTGGAAGGGTGATGTATGCAGAAAATATTTATGGTATCAGAAAAAAGGAAGGGTGTGAAATAAGGCTGCCCAATATCTTAAGTGAGCAGGCCAAAAACCCATGGTAAAAGGGCCAGGTGAGAAATTTTACCACATAAGCCAAAATAGGCTTGTCAGTGAGAAACCTACTAGCTATTGACTAATGATGCATTACCTAACACTTGCACTGGTACACTTCCATGAAACATGGATAGATGGAATCAGCTAACAAGGAAGTGACTAGCTATGTGAAACCAGGTCTTTTCACCAAGGACTGGACAAAAGCCAGGTAGGAAGAAATTGGAAGAGTGACAGGAGATAGGAACAGTTGCCATAATTGTAGAAAACAAGGCTAAGCTGACCAATAAGGAGGACCCAAGAAGAAGTGGAATAGATGGGAGAAATCACCCAGTGAAGTAATCAGATGGGTGATTTCACATAAAGATACTTGTGTGATCAATTCTAGCTGAAAGCATTGACTTCTAGAGCTTGAGAATGAAACACAGGTGACCAAAAGAGAAGTAACTTGTTGTTGAAGCCAGTATCAGAACCCCACTGATGGCAAATGTCCCAGAAAATGAGGGGATCTAATGTCCATTTTATGGGAGCTATTATGTCAAGGTGCAAAAGATGATCCATGACCAGACTGAAAGTACCCAGCACATGACACACAATAAGATGAATATGATGTGTGTAGGATCAGTATAAGAGATCCATTATCCAAAAACAGAGATCTCTAGACCAGATAACCCCTTGAACTTCTCTATAGTTTTGTGCAAAATTAAAAAAGAAACAAATAGGGTGGAAAGAGGATCTTGAGTGATATTCCATTGATCATGAAGTGCCCACTGAAGCGATCTCATATGGGCATGACAGAGGGGGAACAGTGATATCATCAATAATCACAGAGCTTAAAAGTAACAGAACCTTGTGAGCAGTAAATGACTGAGCCGAGAGGGAGTGGCAAACCAACAGTTTCATTAAACTCAGTCATAAAGGAGAAGACTGGGTTCAACCGAGTTTTGAAAACAACGAAATGGACAAGATATTGAGTGGATTTGAAGAAAGACCTGTCAATTTGAATAACCAACTTACTAATGCTGCCACCAAAAGATTCTGTTAAGTATGATTGACCAATTCCTGTTCAGAATGAACCATAATAAGCCAGTTATCTATGTAATATTGAAATCACAGCCTCAAAGTATAAAGATGTCAAGAACAAGCTCGAACTACTTGGCAAAATACGTAAGGTGTCGAAGCAAGTCTGAGGGGAAGGTCCAAAAATTATAAACCATCCTGAGATCGATAAACCAAAGATAAAGACAAGACTAAGGTGATATCATTTTATATATATAGGTAAACGTTAGAGGCATACATCTTGATCATCCACAACCCCATAGAAATCACCCATCTTAGGGTGAGAAAAGAGTTCATGGTGAACTATGGTAGTGAACAAAGTAGTTTAGATAAGAGAAATCAGTTACGAGCCATCATTCTCTGCTTTGCATGGGAACAATGAAAATGCAGGAAGTTGCTGTATCTCAAGAAAGAGGAAAGGAAATGAGGTAAGGAGACACTGCAGATGGAGAAAGAAATTGAACAACTCATCCTTTTGACAGAACCTGAAACTACTGACAAAGGAACACCAACAATGAAGAAACTCTAACAGTTGAACTCCCACTGGATAGTTACTAGTACTGGTGGCAATAGTGTGAGGGGGGGGGGGAGAAAAGCAATGAGAAGAAGTACCCCAAGTAGAAGGGACAGGTAAGGGCTGGAGACTCTGACTGACACAGATGGGCTATGATATCAGTATGTGTAGACTGTTGTTTCACTGATGTCACCCTAGGCTCTAGAGTTTTCAGAACATATCTAAAACATAATGCCTCAGAAATAGGGCCATACATAAATTCCTAAAATATGTTGAATTTATATGAACCTATGCCAATATGGTATCACAACTTATAAGTTACCAACAACAAAGAAACCACATACCTAATGCCAGAGCCAAAGACAATATGTAGGCTAAAGTGGAGGACAAAAAGGCAAGTGTATCTCCAGAAAAACCCTCAGGATTTTTGTGGAGAGTCTTAGGTAGATGTATGGAATAAAGATACCATAATATATTGGTAAGGGTAAGACACAAGCAAGAACATTGGGTATAGGTAAGAATGACAGAAGATTTAGGACCTTCCTCCCAAATAAGCAATAATAAGGAACCTTCAACTGCTTGTCTAAAAATGTAGTGAGCGCAGTGGTAGGAAAGAGCAAACTGATATTAAGTCTGCAGGGGGCACAGTATGCTAATCCCCTTGCTTAATTGTGAAATAGTCACACACACAATCAGCATAAGTTCAAATATCATGTGAGAGAGGAAACTGAAGAGGATGTTGAAGATTGATCATGCAATAAGGAAGGATGAGGTGCATAAGAAATAGGGGAAAGAATAAACCATCACAAACCTGAGACACAAAATATGTAAAGACTGCATTAGATAGTAGATTCATTAAGATGTGAATGAGAAAGAATGTCAAAATTTGAAGGTGGAAAAAGACAAATCCTCATAAGCTTGTTCTGGAGGAGCCTGGGAGAAGGTTGTTCCATGTAGCATTTGATCTCTCAGTGCATAAAAGCAGAAAAATCCATCAAGGGATCGCTCACACCTAATGCCTGAGAAAAAACCCTGGTTGCTGGTGCAACCCTTGAAATGGTAACATTAACTTCATAATTTATTGGACAGAAAGGTTCACCAAATTTGAATGTAGAAATAAAGTGACTAGAATAAACTGATACTAACAGAATAAATAGCCTGAGTAAAAGCTAATTAATTTTAAAAAACAACCACTTTGTGAGAAACAAAGTTAAACATGAAACATTGAAGAAACAAAGGAGCATGATCTAATCCAAGCACAGACCCATGAGAAGTGATAGTTTGGTAGATGAGTGTAGAGGGAGTCACATGTGTCACTTGCTCCCACCTGGGAGTAGGTGACATATGATAATTTGTATGGGGGAGTGGAAGGCTTGTGGCATGTGTAAAAAAAAAAGTTAAAATATAAAAGGCATCATTGAACAATAATAGGTAATCTTGTGAAAGGTGGAAATTATCATATCAAAACCTTCTCATTCATAGACTGGATTCAAAATGCTACCAAAGGGAAATAAATTATTCCATTGTAAATAAACGATGCTGGAAGAAATGATTGAGTCATAGAAGGTCAATGACAGGTTGCCAATCACCTACCTTTTTGGCAGTACAAACAAACAGGAAATGCAGGAAACCATCCAGTAGAAGAACAAGAAAAGCAAAAGGCCAGTAACAAAAAAGAAGAGTGGAGATGGAACACCTCCACTCTATATTCCATGTAAACTGGAATACCTGCAGAAGTTGAATATTTGAGAAAAGAGTTAAAAGTAACTTTTTTGAGTCAATATTCCTTAAGCAAGGCATCTCTCTCCAAAAGATCTCAGCAACAAAACAACCAGTGGATCCAGGAAAGCAAATAAGCTAATAAACTTGCCAAAGTAGAAGTCAACAAATGACTAAGACATGTTAATCTGACAAATGGTGATGACAAGGCAGGGTAGGACCCTCTCTCAATTGATCAGTATGTCTGACAAAGGTGGAAAGACCAGTTAATCAACTGACTGACTGCTCACTCCATCAAAGAAAGAGAAGAGCTCTAAGCTAAATAAAAAGTGCTCAAGAAATTACAAATTGGATGCATTTGTTACAAAAATGGTGTAGAATGCAGGATATCCATTCAAGATGTGATTATTCATCTGAGAAAAGGAAGATGCCAGAAAAGTAGTCCAAATTTGAACCAGTCTACCCCTGATCCACTGCAAGAAAAGAAACATTAGGACTCCTTTAAAACTTCACCTCTCCACATATGAGAAATTGGACATTCTCCATGGAAAGGAGAGCTCCCAATTTCCCAGGTAATTGGAGACACCAAAGAAACACTAAGAGACTCTGTGTAAAATATGTGAACTTGTGAATTTTTATCTCAAATGTCTGAGACTTTTTTTTTATTTTCTTTTACTTGCATAACTTTTACAACACCAAATATTGTTGAAATCACTGTTACTTCAAAAAGTCTTTTTCCTTATTTTGTAAAAGAAAGAAAATAGACAACAAACTCCAGACAGAATAACACATGTCTAAACAAAACAAAATAATCAAATGTGCAAGTATAACTGAAGCTGTTAAAAACTGAAGAGAAATCCACAGCAAATACTACTGCTATATCTCACTTTTGCACACCTCATTTCTACACAGATGATTTCTGTGTAGATTTTGTTCTCACTAGCTTTTCCATCTTGTCATTGTGGGATTCTAGCTACAGTGTGAGAAGAAATGTGTTTCAGAAGTTAACATTTTCTTATACCAAAAATATATTTCCAATAACACTTACCTCTACTTCCACTCTCTTGTCCTTTCTACCCATAAAATGGCCAATTTTGGGTTTACTAATGGGACTGTTTTGCAAAGTGAAGAGGAAGTAATAATTGGAAGGATTATATATGGATTTGGGACAGAAGGCACATTGATGTAGGTGGCAAGAATCACAAGATGTAACAAGCTTTGGGTAAAATAATGAGGTATGAAGGCTGGAGCAAATGAGATAAGATTCATAACAATGCTTAGACAAGCACTGAAGAGAAACTTTCATTGGGATAATGTTATAGTGTAAGCTGAAGTAAGTGTATTTCAGAAATTATTTTTATGATGTTTTAAGTAACAAACTTCAGTTCTATTTAAAAACTACTTGAATACTTAGGACATATTAAAATCATTAGCCGTGCTATTGATGTATTATATTTGAGAGTTAAAAAAACTATGCACATTACCTTTACTTTTGAATAAGTTTTTGATGTTTTACTGTGTCATTCTACACATTTGAATTTATTTGATGTGTATATAATACCTTTGAAATATGTGTATGTGTGTGTGTGTATATATATTAGTTAAATTCTGACTAAAAGCATAGATACTAATATAATTTTTTTTTATTCCAGTACCAATTGATATACTTCTATTATCAAAAGAAAAGGTTTGGATTACAACTGAATTTAACTACAGCCAGCTGAATCTTGGAAAAGATGTTAATATTTTGACTTTTAATGAAATGAATCTTGGGAAGATAAAGCAAATGACCAAAAACTGTAAATATTCTTCTAACATTCAAACTTATTCTCATTCTGTATTGCCAAAGTCTAAGTTGAAAACAACATCTAATGACAGACAAGAGTGTCCATTTACAAACCAGTCATCATGCCCACAATGCCCATCAAGTACAACCATTGATCTCCTAAGCACATATTGTCTTGCAAAATATGGTTAGTGTAAAATGCATTTGTAACTATAGCTTATACACAGCTGAAATTCATTTACCAATGAAATTATAGATCTGAATTCTTTGATTTTAGCTAAAAATTATTGCACAGTTTACTTTTAATTTATTGCATGCTAATTTGATTTATAGTTTTGCTTCTTAATATGAGAAGAAAATTCATAATACTTTTCCATTTAAGTTTCTAAGATTTATCATCTTATCTAGATCATTAAGAATAAAGATGTTTTGTATGTTTTTCAAATATGATCATTTTATCCATCAATTTTTAAAAATTTTCACTTCATTGAATCTTTGTACTTCTTTTAGATGATTCTGCACCAATATTTATTATTTTTCATTACTCTTTGTTTGAGTTCTAAATTAAATTGAATAAAAGATAGCATATACCTTTGTGCACTACATTTTTAATATTAATGATATAAAATTATTGAAAATTTTACAAGTTTCTTATTTGTAATACTTACATTATGAACACATATTAAATGTGTCTTTTCTGTTACCATAGTTTTAGCAGTAATGCTGAGAACAATTCTGTAAAGAATATGGTTTATTTGCAGTGATAAATACATTACGTGGCCAAAAGTATGTGGGTACCCCTTCTGATTAGTGGGTTCAGCTACTTCAGTCATACCCACTGCCAACAGGTGCATAAAATCTAACATACAGCCATGCAATCTCCATAGACAAACATTGGCAGTATAATGTGTTGTATGAAGAGCTCAGTGACTTTCAACATGACACTGTCATTGGATGCCACCTTTCCAACAAGTCAGTTCAACAAATTTCTCCCCTGCTAGAGCTGTTCCAGTCAACTGTGAGTGCTGTTATTTTGAAATGGAAACATCTAGGAGCAACAACAGCTCAGCCACAAAGCAGTAGGCCACAGAAGCTCACAGAACAGGATCACCGAGTGCTGAAGTACTTAGCATGTAAAAATCGTCTTTCTGCAGTTGTAATACTCACAACCAAGTTCCAAATTGCCTCTGGAAACAATGTGATCACAAGAACTGTTCATTGGGAGTTCCGTGAAATGCGTTTCCATGGCTGAGTGGCTGCACACAAGCCTAAGATCACCATGCACAATGCCAACCATTGGTTGGAATGGTGTAAAGTACACTGCCATTGGACTCTGGAGCAGAAGAAATATGTCTCTGGAGTGATGAATCATGCTCCACTATCTGGCAGTCTAATAGACAAATCTAGGTTTTACAGATGCTAGGAGAATGTTACCTGCCTGAATGCATAGTGTCAAGTGTAAAGTTTTGTGGAGGAGGAATAATGATCTGGGGCTGTTTTTCATGGTGTGGGCTAGGCTCTTTATTTCCAATAAAGGGAAATATTAATGCTACCACATATAATGGCATTCTAGATAATTGTGTGCTTCCAACTTTGTGACAAGAGTTTGGGGAAGGTTCTTTTTTGTTTTAGCATGACAATGCTTCCATGCACAAAATGAGATCCATACAGACATAGTTTGCTGAGGTTCATGTAGAAGAACTTGACTGGCCTGCACAGAGCCTTGACCTCAACCCCATCGAACACCTTTGGGATGAATTGGAACATCGACTGCAAGCCAAGCCTCCTCTTCCCACATCAGTGCCCGACCTTATTAATGCTCTTGTGGCTGAATAGGAGCAAATTCCCACACTCATATTCCAAAATCTAGTGAAAAGCCTTCCCAGGAGAGTGGAGGCTGTTACAGCAGCAGAGGGGAGACTAACAACACCATATTAATGCCCATGTTTTTGTAATGAGATGTTTAACAAGCACATTTGGGAGTGATGGTGGGCTGTCCACATACTTTTGGCACATGTAGTGTATATATCAAGTTAATATCTTACTGACTGATTCATCATTTTCTTTATGTAGCTGCTGTTGTTTCCTTTTCCACCGATATTTCACACAAAATTTTCAAAGAACCAAGTGAGTTTTTTAACTTCTTATCTTTATAGTTTCAGTTTAATAATGTTACTGATAAAGTGTTTTATTTATTTACATTTAATGTCATTAAGATACTGGTTAAAGCTTTCCATAGTTAGACTTTAACATATCTTTTTTTTCAAAAATTTATTTAGCTGCCTTAAGCTGTTGTCCAGTTCTTGTCCACAACAATGACAAACTCACTTCTGTTGAGTTAATATACATATTTGTTTGAGGATTATATTGGGCATTTCCCATTATTCTCTAGGTACTTAGTAGCCCATCTCTTAGTAAATTAAAATGATTTATTATATTGCTACAATAAAACAGTTAGCTTCTCCTTGTATCCATTGACTAATTTCATTTGGTTTCTGTCCAAATTATCCCTTCTAAGATACAGGCTGCTTCATCTGTAGCATTATGTATTCCTCTGAATTACCATAAAACAATGTGATTGTGTTTGTCAAATTTATGGACGTGTGAAACTGCTACTGTGTCTAGCTCTGTATCTGCCTTAGCACTCAGTGATGGCATTAAAGTTCCAGTTCAGGCTTTTTCATCCATTTCTGTTTTTCTGCCATGCTAATAGCCATATAACTTGTTTCATTTTCATTAGTTATTATTTACTTAGCTTACAGAATAACTTATTTTGTACTATACTTTAAAAGTGTATTTCAGGATGGCTGGTATAAGTATTAACACTTTTACTAATAAAGCAGAGAACAATGTTTCGACCTCCTTAGGCCATCTTTTTATTAACCTGAAGATGACCTATAAAGGTCGAAAGGTTTTCCTCTGCTTTATTAGTAAGTATTAATATCCATACCATCCATCCTGAGATACATTTTTACTTCAAGTGGTTTTCTCATCATCACAGATATACTTTGAAAGATTTCTTGCTTTTGAAAATATTATGTAATTAATAATATTTTTATAGTTACTAAATATATGTTAAAAATTCAATTTTATGTCCTTATTGTAGCTGTAAATCTTGAAAGAGGAATGAACAACAGTTTGAAACTCACTCATAAGTCTGAAATGTGCTTGTGAATATGGATATTAATTTTGTGTTTAATGATGATAATTGTTATAGATATCTTTACTGGTCATTTATGTAGTAGGGTGATTATAAAGAAAACCTCTTGTTTAAAATGGTTATGCCTTAAAAATTACTTTCCTACTAGAATTAAGTGAAGCAAATTAAAATTTATAAGCTTTATTCAGAGAAGTTTGAACATGGTATAAGGTGTTTTAAAACCTTTAGCAGAAAATGTTCATTATGCATTTAATCATGGAAAAATGTTTGAGACAATTTATCTGTCCTCATAATATCATATTTGATGGCCATTTTCAGATACTTGGAACTCAGATACGTTTTCATATTATTTCAATTTTTTTTTTTTTACCTTTTGACCCAAATAAACTTGCCAGCATTTTGACAGCACAGGAAAGAGCAGTTGTATGACCCTATACAATGACACACACTCACATTATTCATATCCACATCATATTGTTAAAAGAGAAAGCATAATATTTTGTTAGAAAGCAATCTAAATATGGAGCATAACATCCTTTTGTGCTGTATCAAAACTTTCTTCAGTAAAGTGTATGATCATTAAGGGATCATTGATGTTTTTTTTTTCTGACAAGCAAATTTGAAGAGACAGTTATTTCAAATGTGTAATTTTCTTTGTAATCACAAGTTGTATTTGACTTTTTCAGTACGTTAACTTTAAGCTTAAAATTGAATTGTGTCTTGCAGTAGCAAAGTGTGTTTGTTAAATTGTCTGTTTTAAGCTTAGTATATTTTTTCACTACACAAAAATGTTAATGTTATATCTATATCTTTTGGATAGCTTTGTGTAAACCTTAATATATGGATTTTTAACTTGATCAGTACCTTATGCAATGCATATGCTAAATGTTCAAGTGAGAGATCCCTAACTTACTAGTTTTGGCCAGAGAAATGTAGTTTATTGGTAGTACCTCCCACTTATGTAGCTTCTCTTAACCATATAGTGGAAATCTTTATTATAATTATGATTCGTTTACAGCTCAAAGATACCATATCTTGGATATTTTGTTCTTCACCACAACAATTCATAACATGACTAAACCTCATGTGAACCTAAGTATGAAAAAAATATTTTAATGTATATTCTGAACAGTAGAAAATAAATTGATTTTTTAAAGCATTTTCACTTAATGCTATAAATGTATGAATAGAATGAATTAGTTTTAGTAACGACAAATTATATGCCTTTTATCTTGATATTTTACAGAAGAAATTAAACAAAAGGATCAAGAAAAAAAAGGTGGTATGTTATATTTTATTTAAAAAAGGAACTTTTAATTTCTGTGTGTTTGTGTGAAAAAATATCATTTTTTATGTAATGATTCATACATTTAACATAAATTTCTTTTTTCAAAAACTGTAAAACCTTTAAGCTGTTGGAAACATCTATCAAAGGGTTGAGTACATTTTATTAAAACACTTTTAACTTCATAAATCACTAAGTCACATGACAACCACAACTGGGGTAAAATCAAAATGGAGTAGATTTATATAATAACCAAAATTTGACGTTTGTAATTTTCTAGGTAATGTGATGCCACTTAAAACTGATCGCTTTTGAGAAGGATTACAGCCTTTTCTGATATAATTGTTCATGTAATTGGATCATAAAAATGTATTAAATTTAGGAACTTCGAATTCCTAAATTAGGGATACCCCCTGTACTTAATGGCATTGTAGATTAAGGAGTGTGGATCAACTTCAGCCACCAAGATCATCCAGCAAAAAGTTGTACTCCAGGCATGGTAAATAGAGGTTGGCATCTTATAACAAGTGAGAAAAAAAAAAAAAAAGGTCATTGCCAAAACAGTCTATTATCCCAGGCAATACTACAAAACAGAAGGATCTCCAACTCTAAAATGACATAAGTCACATGTACAAGTTGCTTCTTTGACATAACCATGAAAGGAAGATCAATTATAAACAATCGTATGAAATATACCTTGTTGAAGAAATCTGGCAATATATGGTGATACTCAAAAAAGCTTATTGTGATAACTGAAAAATGTGTTGTACCATTCTATAGTAGTCATTGGGTGAAAACATTTCAAAACAACACATGATATGTTACAAAATCGTATCAAAAGGATTAATGATCATTATTGAATGCTTCATCAAGGGAAAATTAGGAATCAGGAGGGTGGATATAAAAAACGTTAATGCGAACTATACTTATTATGAGATCAATGTTCTGATCAATATTCTGAACAACCAGACTGTTCAAATGGATGGGCATTGTAGGCCATCATTCGTGCACACTAGATAAGTTACAGAAAGGATGCAGCAAGGAGTGGTGTGTTTTGGATAGGGCTTTCTGACAGCAGAGTTTTTTTCAAAAAAGATTACATTACAAGGCCATTTGCTGAAATGCTGAACAAGTTAATATGGACTATAACTATGTGGTGAGGCTTTAAAATCGTTTTATTACAATGTACTGAACCCTTTGTATTTAACAAAGTTGCTAAGCATTAAACTTGATAAAATTTGATAACCAATAATATTTTATTCATTTCCAGCAGGTTCACAAACTGGCTGTTTGAAGGAACCAATTAAGTTTTTGTATGATGTGACTGCTGGAAAGCAAGCCAAATTAATAAAAGATTCTTATCAACTGTTAAGACCACTCTACTGTAGATGCTCTTTCTTAAAGTCAGGTAATTTGTGGAGTAATATGCAAAATATTTAACTAAATATATATAGTGGATATATTTTTAAAATGTGTAATTTATGAAACAGGGGATCAAACTTGCAATGATTATAGGTCAGTAATAATGTGGATGTATATTTTAGTACTGGACTACTCTTGAGGGAAAATGGGATTTTATTTTTGTATGGTATTATACTGTGCAAATCACAAATTTGTGATATAAATATTTAGCTTTGTCATTTTTATTGTGGTATTTGAAAAATCAAAATAATGGAAGCATAGAGATATTTGAATACTACAAGAGACTTCTGGGCCTAGTATGTAGTTGAAGAGTATACAGATTTGCCAGTGTGGTTAAATGAAAGAGACAAGATTTAGTGTAAGACGAAATGGTTTATTGTCAAAAGTTATAATGAAAATAAAGACTGCTAATGATGTGTAGAAATGTTATGAGACTGAAGGTGAATATACTGCATAATATTCCTACTTAAAGGAAGGATGTCATGTACATAAACCATCTCCACGTAACAAGAGACTCAAAGATTTTGATGAATGGAATGTGAGAACAAGTGCAGAAAAGAACAACTAATTTCTACCTTTTCAATCTGGAAACCATGTAATACAATTATACAATAAATAAAGAGTGCTTAGTTTATTCTTTTCTGAATTAACTTGAAACTAAAGTAAAATATGTTCTGATTGTCTCTGCTTGTAGATGCACTGAGTTCTTCAAATGCTATAAATATATTCAAAAACACCAAAACTATACAAAAAACATTCACACTGTAGCTTACCAATAACAGATAAAAAAGGGACCAAAATGAAAAAAAAATATCTACTTCATTTGACAGCCACCTTGATGCAATTATCCCATAAAAATGCAGGTAAATTCCTTGACTAGTAAAGCTACAAAAAGTAACATTTAAAAGTTATTTCAACTAGGCTTAAAGAGTTGAAGAATCAGAAGTCATTAAAACCTAGAATTTAGTAAATACATATTGTGAAGTGATGAATGGAGTAACTTAAAATATGTATCATCAAAAAAACAATAATAAACTTCATTTATAATAAGTTTTATTTATTATATTTTATATCATTTTTACAACTACTTCAGAAGCAACCTACTACTTATACTGTATAGCAGGCTATACACTGAAAAATGTTCTGTGGACCAATGGAAAATATTGAAGAAAGTTCACACACTGTTAATATTAAACAGAACAAAAATATTCAGTAAAATCAATGTCTGGCATGAATGTAGGTGTTCAGCCTATATTAAAAATCATTTGATATTTAATATAAAAGATATACAGGATGTAAAATAAAAATGTAAAATAACTTGTAATTAAAAGAAAAAAATTAAACAGGGAAATACACAAAAATTATCATAAATTTTTAAATGAGTAAGGTTTTTATGCTTATATTCAAAAGTCTTTAGCTTTAGCAAGTATTTCTATAGGTGAAGGACAGTCAGGTGCCATTCTGCCATGTTTTTCTACGTAGTCATTTGCTGTGGCACTGACACATTTGTTGAGTTGTTTTAAAGTTCTTAAATGTTCAAAAATCTTTCATATAATTCATTAGATGTTTTTTCAATATAAAATTCATTGCATGGTCTACAGTTTGCCTCATAGCAGATTACTCCTGAAGAAGTTGTAGAAACAAAATGTGAGTATAATAAATATAGCTTTATCCTGGTGTTTATGGTCTTTTTTTCCTTGTTTTAAATTTCATAAATAAAGCATCTCACCTACAGGAGAGTATAGTATGTTAAACCTGCATACTACAACCATTTAAAAAATTGGAAATTAAATGAAACTATATATTTGTATTTACTAAGTATATAAAGTGTAATAAAATGGAAACAAAACTGTTTTCAAATGAACTGTGTTTGGAATATTATTTTAAATGTTACAAGTTAAGAACTACACATAAATTCAGTAGCAGTAACGCAAAAGTTGAGATAAAAAAATGCAGGTATTTTAGAATTTGAAATTAATTTACCTCAAAGAACAAAGCTGCTTTCACACATAGTGTTCTTTCTCTCTCTCTATGTAGCTAACCAAATCATGTTCCCCTTGTGTTATAGGGAGGAATATTCAATGCAAATCAATAAGAAACTAGATTTCTCAGTTTCTGAATTAGAATTCTAGGAAAATATTTTTTAATACTACTACGATATAACATATATGGTGTAAGACATTGGAATATGTGATATTTTACTCTTGTTCGTTGTATCAGGTTGTTCAAAAAATAATGGCAGATTTTAAATTTTAACTTTAATAAGAAATAAAAAAAATTCAAAAGCAACTTTATTAATTAAAATAGGAACATAGTGAATGTATACACTTTTGCCAATGAGAAACAAGATTATTTATGCCATGACAATAAAACTAGTCCTGGAACTAAAACATACTTCAAAGCCATTCTCTGCTGCTACTCTGTTGTTGAATCTTTTGTCCTGTAAAAAGTTTTTTAAATGCTTTAACAAATCTGGAGAGTAAGGAGGATGAGGCAGTTGGTTGATTCCAATGGTAGAAGGATGTCCTCTGGCCTCCTTGTTTTCAAGACTCGCATCCCTATAACGAAACTTTATGAACCAATGCTGTACTGTACATTCCGAGATGTTCTGAGTTCTCCTTATTTTAAAGACTTACATCTCCATTACAAAACTTTAGAAACGAATGCTGTACTGTACATTCTGAGATAGTTCCTTCACCCCATGCTTGGTTGATATTGTGAGCTGTTTGCAATGCATTGTGACCAAGTTTTAATTCATGCAAAAAATGATACACAACTTTTCCATCATTAATTTTAAGGGTATGAAATGTTGGAAATAAAGTTTTAGAAGAGAATAAAACCACTAATGAATAGAAGAAAGCTTTAGTTTTCAGTGGTATATATGAAATCGTACAAAAGACAGATTTTTTTTATCACTCTAAATGGCTAAAAGTTTGATATAAAAATCTGCCATTATTTTTAAACAACCTAATAAATATACCCTTCCATACTACATTTGGTTCAATATTATTTTGTTGCTTATTCTAAATATATTTGGTTATACAATTTCCTCAAGCCTAGTTATTTTAGACCAAGTGTACTTTCAGGGCAAAGTAAGTTCAATTCTCCCCTGTATTTCTATTTTATAAACCCAACATTCTAAATGTGATACATACATGTATGAATTATTTTGTATGAAAATGGGAAGTTGGCATGTTAAACTGTTTGCCATTCCAAAATACCTAAATTATGTATATCGATAATCATACTAAACAGAAATTACATTTTTTTTAAACTAGGGATTGGCTATGGCTTACTTCTAAGCCATAAAAAACCAAAGGCTAATGTGTTGCAGCTTTCAAAAGAAGTCCAAATTTACTCACTACCTTTGGGTGAAACAGTAATTCCAGTATGTCCTGGCGAGCCCTCTACACCTGAGTATTCTTCCCAAGAAATTGTACTTCCAGTACTTAATGAACTGAAAGAAGTCTCAAAACCAACACGACCTACACAATTTTGCCCATCAGATGTTCAGAATTCTTGCCCACAGTGTTTTTATACGTTTAATGAAACAGTGGATCATCTTTACTGTACTGCTGCAAGAGGTATGTTATTTCTGATACCTTTTCTTAAAGGATGTATATAATTGTATTTATTATTTGATTTAGCTTTTCAGATTCAACTTGTTTATCGAAGTATTACAGTGGTATTCAATTCCCAAGAGCTGGTAGTGTATTTTGTCAAACAGCTTCTCATCTGTCATTTTAAATTTAGGGACAGTTAATGCACATAAACTTTTGTTTGTTTTTTATTTTGAGAAGGGCTATCTATGGTAGCCATCCCATGGTAAAACTAGAGAAAAGGCAGTTAGTCATCATCACCCACTGCCAACTCTTGGACTACTCTTTTATCAACAAATAGTGGGATTTACTGTTACAATATGATGCCCTTATGACTGGAAGGGCAATCATGTTTAGTAAGATGGGAATTTGAACTCATGACCCTCATATTGCCAGTCAAGTGTCTTAACCACCAGTCTGTGCCAAGCCAAAACCTTGTGTTATGAATATCCAAAATAAAACATTTAAGTATTGTTCCATAATCCCCTACATTCTGAATTTGATCTTGTGAAATATATATCTCATTTTCTTTGCATTACACCAATGTACTTGTATATAAAAAACGAGTTTACAATTTTTTTGGTTTTGTTTCATAAAAATTTCAACTGGAAACTGCATAGTGAGATGTGGTATAATTATCCAATTTTATAAAATTGATTTCTTTATAAACACTTTTAACTTATATTTGTGTATTTTAGAATAATTGAAGAGATCCATTCATTCATTTTTCTTATACTTTAAATATTTTAATGTATTTAAAAATGATTAGTAACAACATGCTTCCATTTGGGATAAGTTAATATAAATTATTTATTGGTGTGTGTGTATATGTATATGTCCTAAATATCTATACACACACACAGACACAAAGTTTTCAATTTAGAAGATCTGACATTCTTATTTTTTATTGTTATAAGTAACATGATTTGAAAATTAAATACAAAAGTAGGTTATTTGTGTTTTGTTTTCTCATTAGTAATAGTCATTTTCAGTTTGCTTTGATGAGTAGGGCTTAAATATAACAAACACAATATACTCAAAGTACTAATTTCTGAAATCAGTTGATATAAATTGACTAAATCTATTGACCCACTACTTTTATGTTCTTATACCAGACTCTCAAATATCCTTTTATAACCTAGTCATAACATTTTAAGCCTCATAAAAGGAAAATAAATATTTTATTACAATTTTGATAAATTTTATCTGAATGAATTACATATAACTTCTTTACATATCTTTTAATTTGCAACTATAAAAGTTTAAGATAAAATTGCATAATACAATTTACGAAAAGGGTTCTGATGAACATATTTTCAATAAATAAATGTTATTTGTACATGGATAAAAGATTAAAAAAATACATACAATGCTAAATTATTGCACAATGGACTAGATTTATTCAAAACAGATGCATCCCTAAAAGGATTACATGTTTTGGTGGTGGTGGTCTACAACACCTCAATAAAATATTGATTTTTTTTGGGTTTGTGTTGATTCTGTTATATTATGTTCTCACTTTAGTTTAGTCTAATTAATCAATTTCATATTTTTCCAGTCTATAACAAGAGATGCTTTTACTGCACATACTGCTAAAACAGCTTAATTTACTTTATATTTTTGTTATTTAATTTGAAATTTTAGGTTTCTACATACTTGTTCAATATAAAGTTAATCACCAAAACTAAGGAATTTTATAAGTAATACATTTATGAAGTTGCTCTGTTTTATCTTTTAAACTCAAAAGAGAATTATTTAGTATAACATTAAAGGACAACGAGGGACCTTTTCATCCATGTAGGCCATTCTACCTAATAAATTAAACACCTAAATCCTCAAAGCTAACTCTTATGATTTATATATATATCTAGTTTCCCACAACCTACCTTCTGTTAACTATACCTGTCATAGCTAAAGGCAGACACTCACAGTTTGCCCCTAAAAAAGAAAGGTCCACCTTTCAAAAGTTCTGTGGTTATAGGGTTTCTATTTCATTTCTGTCAAGACTCCTTGAATATATGTGTTTTTCTAACATCATAATTATACTCCTTAATTAAATATCTAAACTGAAACTGAACTGACATTGCAGTAATTTAAGTTGTTATACCTGCCAAGTCCTAAAGAGTCTTGATAGGTAACAAAGAGCTCTCAAAAACAGTTTTTACTCTTCAATGCCACACAGAAGCTTAGTATATCTCTTGAGAAATAACAAAGAGCTTCAGGAAAAGTTGTTACTCTTCAATCCCACACAGGAGCTCAGTTTGTTAATTTTACAAGGAAAGATTGATCATATAATCTTCTTGACAGATAGGATACATACTAACAGTTGAGCTAGTGCCTGATTATTATATACCATGAGAGTTAATGTGAAGTGACTGATATGACTCTAGCATTAGTGACCAGAGTTCTATTTATGTGAGTAGTCAGTCAAGCATCCAGGAAAAGCTATGACTGAAGATCATTAAGAAAAATTCCAAGAAAGGAAGAACAGTTTGAAAAAAGCTTGAACTCAGAGTGTCTATGGTGATGATGCATGAATGGTCAGTACAGATCATGTGACATGCACATGTATTTGTTTACACAAGTGGTGGTGACATCAGGCATTGAAGGCTGTCAGTGACAAAGGTACAAGTAAGAAGATGTATTCTGCAGTACATCCTGCTTGTGATAGTTGAACTGATTTGGTTTTCAAAACACAATTTTAGGTTTCATTTTAAAAGATAAACATACTTGAAAAATAAAGCTTATCTAAAATTGAGATGGGATGACATTAAGTCCTCATAAATTATGGATTAACCTATAAAAATAATAATTAAAGGATAAATTAAATACTAATGATTATGATTAAGCAAGCTTTGAATGGTTCTTCTCAAAGCCTTGGATCTAAAGATCCAACAGCTGAAATTTTGGTTTGAGGGGAAAGTAGAGTATTTCAAAAAAATCACTTTTACTAGACAGGTTCTGATAAAATATGCATGCCCGTTGCTCAGAGTTGAAAATGAGATACTCGGTTATTATGTGTGTGTGTGTGTGTGTGTGGTCATGTCTGGTCATGGCAGGTAAGCTTTACTTAAGATGTGATGTTGTTGATCATGCTAACAGACTTATATCTTGCCCAAAAGGCCAGGAAAGACAATTTGGGCAAATTATTGTGTTTGTTGAATGAAGCTTTCTTGTAGGAGGTGTAGTTTGACTAGTGAGAGATGTATCTGGTGGAATTCAGTTGGGGGTCTATGACCTATTTTGATTGCTTTGTTCTGGAGATTCCGTATGTTTTTGTTATATCAGTTATCTGTCATGTTACAAGTTACAGTGTTATCACACCCAAAAAGGGGTCTAATGAAAGAATTATAAATCAGGACAATGATTTTGGTGGAGCAATCTTGTTTGATTATACCAAATTATCTAAGGTAATTAATTCTGGCACTAGTTCTCAAGATAATATCATTATAGTGTTTTACACCAGAATAAGTTGGATGAAAGTGTTAGACCTAGAAACTTAATATGTTTATAAAAATTTATTTAATTGTAGTTTTACATTCGTAAATTTTCCCCAGGACTTGTTTATTCTTTTGTAGAAAGTTATGATTTGTGTTTTGGTAAGGTTAAGGGCAACACATCATTTTGATACTGTATTAAATGAGTCCTGAACTTTTAGAATTGGCAGTATGAACATTACTTGATGTACTCCAAATAACAATGTCATCTGCATATTGGGAGGCTAGTGTGTAGTTTAAATGGAGGAAGGGTATGTTGTGGGACTCCAGTAACTAATGTGAATGAGTGAAATACTGCTTTGTTAATCTTAACTTTAGCAGTACAATGAGGGAGGAAGCTTGATACCTGTCATACTATTAAGGTTATAATGTCAATATTGTGTAGTTTATATTTTAAAACATTATGCCAACTGAGTCTAAAGCTTTTTGAACATCAACAAAGGTGGCTGTAATTGTTTGTCTTCTGTTGAAGTCTTTATACTATAGATTGATTCAGTCAATTTGAGTAAGTAGCCTGAGGTTTGTTTGTTTTTCTTATCAGCATTTTGATTATTCATCAAGATCTGTTTTACTTCAAGGTAACTATTAAGTTTATTGGTTATAGGTTTTCTATTAATTTTCGTCATGTGTTAAGTAAGCTAATAGGTCTAGAATTACCAGGGTTTCTTTGTTCATTATCATTCTTAAGTATTGCTCTACTGATTTCCATATACTAGGATAATATCATGATAGTAATGATAAGTTATAAATTACAACTGTGTGTTCTACAGTCAGGTCAGAGAAGTGTTTAAAGATTATGTGCCTGGTGCCTTATGTATGACCTTCTTTAAATTTTGTTTTATTTCTATGAGTGATGTAGGATGTGTCAATGTATTATGAGAATCATTAGCTTGCTGAACAGAAATCAGGAACCTTGACATGAAAATAGCAGGATTGTTAACAACTTGGTCATTTTTGTGACTAAACTTGTGATGAGTCAAATGATGCTAAATTAGGTGTTACAAATATGTTTTCAAAGTAATGGGCAAATAGCTCCACTTGTTTACTAACAGTTGAAGCTATTTTGTAATTATATTTGTGTTAATGTTGCTTACACTGTTATAAGGATGATTGTTAGTGATTGATTTAAGCTTATCCCAAAATATCATAGGATCTTAATGTGAACTAACTATGGATTTATAGATTGTATCCCAATTATCATTTTATTGTTTTTGTATAGGTTTTCTTTTGTTCTCAAGATCATAACCTCTGCTCCTTGCTATATGTTTTAAAGAAACTAATTCCAATCTTAATTAATAAAGATTTTCAGAGCTTTAAATACAAACATGGAAAATGCAGATAATTTCTGTGGCCACAGATAACATTATTTGTTTCATAGTGGAAAGGCATCCAAAAACAGTTTCTATAATACAAAACTGTGAGAAATGCATTATCCCATTTGATTTTCATATAAAGGAAATTTAATTGACCTTTTTTATTTTTCAGTTTCCAATGTAAAATAACTAGATTAAGATGTTATTTAAACTTCATTAATGTATTATTGCTATTCTTCCCCACCAAAAGCATGTCATCCACATACCTTAACCACACAAAAGGTTTAATTACAGAATTATTTAGTGCGTGAATTTCAAATTTAGTTATATACAAGTCACATTACATGAGACGAGAGAGATTGATACCTACATTTTTTAATGTTTAATTTTAATTAATAAATAAAATTTTATTGTGCAATAAGTAAGTTAACATTGTACTTGAGTTTTTAATCTTATATTTTTAATAATTATGAATTATTTCTTGAATATTGTTACAGCTTGTTAAACTTTTATTGAAAATATAATGAATTTTTAAAAAAACGAAAAAGAGATGCAGTCTGTTTCATACACCTACATTTACAATTCCAGTTACTGTACAATTGGTTGTGTCATTTCATGTACATACGTACGTATAAATTATCTACAACATACTTTTAAAAAATTATTTTAAAACTTTAGTTTTTCTGTGGTAAAATATATTTTACATTTATGGTTTTCAGTTTTACTGGTTTATGTTGATGAAATTGACAGAGAGGGTAAGTTAACTGATTTAGTATTAATCTTTATAATGTGTATTGATTACAATAATAATTATATTAATATAAAGTTTATGGTATATGTATGTGTTAGACGTTAAAAATGAAATAATACTTTACATTTAAGGGTTTTGTTATTTCTTCTGTTTATTTTAGATTAATATTTAACTTTTGCTATAAATAATGACTTTGAAGAAATCACTTCAAATTTAATACACTTAGCATTTTAAAAACAATTATAATATAGTCAGTTATTAAAAGTATCAAATGATAAAATAACTCTTGTAGTGCTAAATGTTGTACTAATCCACTTATTTCTTTTTATTCTGAGCACTATAAATGTTTGGAGCTATAATATTTGTCATTAAAAGTGTATATTACTCCTAAAAGTATTAAGTATTGTTTTAAACATGCATGTAACAACAAGTTATGCTGAAAAATCTTTTACAAAATTTTGAAACTAATTAGTATTTGAATTACTACTCTTGATAATGTTTGTTTCTTTGTTTGCATTTTAAACATAAATTTGATTTGTTATATATAATTTTTAATTTATCAAATTGATTTAATCATTGTAGGCTTTTCAGAAAGCATGCTTTCATATGTACAAACAATAGTAGTAGTCAAATTTCTGATTTGGTTGTCCCAAATAAAATACCTTTTCTCTTAAGTTTGTGTGCAGTTTTTTAAGATATCAGTTTCTATGAAACACATTTTTAATATAAAAGGCAAAACACATAAAACTAAAATATTCAAATGACTGTCTCTGTTTTAAATAATGTTACAAATTTGTCAACAAGTGCAGAAAATGTATGAGAATTATATTTAAGGTTTGATATGTCAAAGAAAATTAAACAAAAGAGGTATGTTTTGGGGCTGCCAGTGTGGTAATCTCACAGTTAAGTACAGGGACTCAAACTCCACTAGAATTATAGGTTTGAGGATCTAATATGTGGAAATACTGTTGTATTCATTTGCAACAAATGAAATGAAAGAGACAAGGTGATTAGGTATGAATGAAAACAAGACACTATTTTCTGATGACAAGTTGAAAACTGAAAGCTGGTTGTTGTATGGTAGAAATTAAGATATAGAGGTAGATAAAGTGTGCTTAACTTAGGGCAGAAAACGTAAAACAAATGCAGCTGCTAAATAAATTGAAAATATAGTTAAGAGGATATGATCAATATAAGCAATAGTTATGAGGCTTGAAACACACAGACTTTACTTCACAAGCTAGTCTTGACTTACCAAGACTCAAATTCTACTTACACAAAAGTCAGAATAAATCTGATTATAATTTGGAAGATCTAAAAAAGTTTAAGTATTTTGTAGTCATAAAATATAGACTGAGAGAGTAAGATACGTACTATTTATCAATACTTTGGTTTGATTCTCTTGTATTTTTTCTGTACACTAGTAAGTCTCTTATATTTCAAGTTTTAAGTAGGTGTTAGTTCTTATAATTTACTTAATTAATATACCCAAACCTTTTATATTTATTTTTTTGTAACTTCGTTTGATTTTTATGTACAACTCGAATTTGTTGTGAATGATTCTGATGTCCTGCTGTTATTATTATAATATCAGATTCTGTACCAGAAAAAAAGAAGCATTGGTATTTCCCAAAAATTAAAGTTACCCATAAGTAACATGTGACATTTTTTATTATCTTCTTATTAAATAAATAGAAAAATCCCATTGTAAATTAGCAGTTGCTAGTTGTTATAAAAATGATAAGAATATTATTATAGAAATTTTATTAACGTCAATTAATAGATAAAAAAGAAAGTAACCCTAACACTGTGATATGTGGGAAGATTATTTTATTTCAATTCTAAACTTAACAAGGGCATCCATTACAACACCATAGTTTCAGTTAGTTGATGTTGCTTATATAAAAATATGAAAAAGTAGTGTATTTAGGTGATTGACATTTCATTACTTTGTTATAAGCTATGCATTGGTTTGTAAATTTGTAAATACTTTATTGATTTTGGTCATCAGAAGCACAACTTACTATTGTAACATGCTCTTTCATTTTGGAGATTCTTTTGGATTATCTTTTTAAAATCATGTAAAATCCCTACTTATATCTACTTAAACATAACATATTAGTTTATTTCTTTCTTAACATTTGTAGTTGTTAGCCTAAGCAACTACACAAAAAAAGTTTCAACAGAAATTCTGACCTTAATGGTAATTACACCTAACTACTGAATAAACTTACTTACACAATTTTTTTGCCAACACTATACTGTAAACAACGTTTTTTACACTAAACTCATAAACCTGAATAATAATTTAATTCACTAGATGCCTTCTTGTATACATATAGGTACTGTGCCCTTGTCTCAACATCAGAAGAAGCTTTTCAATTATCATATCATTATGCTTAGTAGTACCCTCTAGCAAACAAACTATAATATTAAAAATATAGCTTGAAACACTGTCCCATTCCTGTATTTTGAATTATCTTGAACAATCCTGACACACATAAAAAATTACATTAAATTATCTTTTAATATCCAAGGGTTGTGGTATGCAGATTGGATAATTTTTCATACCCTATTGTTCTGTCACTGGGTAAATGAGTGAATCCACCAGTGGCTTCATCCTTGATGGTTCCATGGAACTGGTCTCAATAGGAATCTGGTGTCTTTAGCAGGTTAGCTTTCCACAAGCAAATTCCTCCCTGAAATTACTCAGTTGCCCATTCTCTCACCAATCTAATTTCAAAGACAATCATAGTGGCTCATCTTTTCCTTGGACTGTCTGTCTCTCTTAATTCCAGAAAGCCAAAATATTTGTTTTTCTGTAGGATAACATATGGTCTTTCCAAACATCTGTGTAACTTTGGAGTTTATCATTTGTTGTAGCACAAATTGTACAGCTACCCCAAATCACCTAATGAAATTCAGTCCTCCCAAACATCAGTGATGATTGTATGTTGCTGTAGCTTCATGTACTGTTGTTAAATAACTCATAAGTAGGAGTAGAAAATCTTGGTCGCTTTTTTTTTCAGTGTTCACCCACATAATTGGGTAATTGATTTAAAAGTGTTGAGTGTAATTTCTCTGCCATTCTGTCAGAAAATAGATAACTGGTTGTTGTCTGGTCTTGTTTCCAAGAATCTAACACATTTATGCAAACAAGATTAATTCACAGTTTCATCCCTGACCTGAGTGAAGTCCTTGTTAGGAACAACATATGCTTCTGTCCATTTAGTGAAGGGCCAAGCATATTCATAGCAACTCTCTAAAACTATGCTCTAACACAGTACTGCTTTAGATACCTATACAGTTTCTTTCATTGGCTGTTTCACTCGCATATTCTACACCAACTTTCTACAGATTCCTTACACTTAATCCATTATAAGTACTTTCTTACTCTCTCTCATGTGTTTATAACATCTTAGTACTCAGCAATTAGAAAGCTGCAGAGCTGATAGAGTGCTTTGGAATACAAAAATTTTGAAGCTGTTTAAAGATAGCATTACCCTCTATCCATGTCTGTGCACGAAGTCAGTTCTCAACATGCACTCTTTCTTAATGTCAGTTACCACACTCAAAAAGTATATAGAATCTTTTTACAATAAAGGTAATTTTCAACATTGTTGGAGGCAGTTTCTCACCTTTCACTACCAAATTGGAATGAGTTATTGCAGATGTAAAACCAATGTTGACTAACTTACTGCAAGGTTTACCATCAGTAAACCCATTGACTATGGGACTGATTTATTTAAGTAATGAATTTCTTATCTTATTGGGCCAAATTAAATATTCTCAGCCACACTTCACCCCATAAGACAGCTAATTTCTGTTTTATGATGTCTGATTAACCCATTATTGTTACTTGCTGGAGTTCCAGAGATGTCAGAATCTTGAATTGATACTGCCTGTTTACATTTTTCTTCATTGTCCTTAGCTTCTTGTCTTTCTGGCTCTAATTTAGGAATATCAGCTTGCAGCATTTCCTGACCCCCTCGTCTTCAGTTTCCAGATCTGTTGGTTCCCACAATAGGTTCCATTCATATTCTTGAGAATATTTGGCTCAAGCAGACAAGCAACAACTGCATTGGTGTCTATCTCAGGGGTGGGAGAGCAGTGGGTGCAAGATTACATATTTTCCTGAATGTTTGGAGATCTTTGACCAGGGATTTATGGGTTCTTCAGGTTTTGACTGCAGGGTTGATCATCCAGTTTACATCACCTCCACCATTGTCTGGTCAACCTGTTGCCTTTACAACTCCAATAGATCCAAGGCAAATGAAACTCTATTCTCAAGCTATAAGAGAGTTGTTAGTCAAAAAGGCAATAGAGAGGGTCAGTACCATTCTTCTAGAATTTTATTCATGGTACAATTGTTTGAGCCTCTTCACTTTACTGTGAAATATTTTCTCACCATAGAATGGCACCTTGTACCAAGACTCTGGATGACTAACTTCATTGTTACCGACACTTATCTCATATTCCCATAGCAGAACCTTCTGAGATTTGTGTACAAGGGTCATATGCTACAATTCCAGGCTCTTCCCTTTGGTAGATCAAATTAAGTTTATCTATTAAAGAACTTGCCACTAATGCCAAATAATGAAAAGGGGCAGTGTAAATAATGTAGTGAAATTCTATGTTTGGATTGTGTTTTATTTAAATTTTCTAGGATTTTTAAAACAGGTTCATTATTTTTAATTGTGCAGAAATTACTTTTCATATCCATATTTTGTTATATTTTAACAAGTTAATTATTCAGTAATTTACTCAATAAAACTGCAGATTATGTTAGTATAGTTTTAACTGAAGTTGAAATAAAACCAATTTAATTGGAGATTTATGTATTGTATATAGATATAGTAATTCTGAATATGGTTTTGATACAATGTCAAATGTTTTGCACTTTTCACTAACTTGTTAATAAGATGCTTTTTAGACTTATTATCTAATTTGTAAAGTTTTTATAGTGTTTACCATATTGATTATGATTTATGCACAAAAGTATTTGTAGATAAAGCCAAAATTGCAGGTGCAGTAATATGTTTCTACTGTATTTTACACATTTTAGTTTTAAATTGAAAAAAGTTAAATATATTGGATATTTTTTAAATTAATAAAAGTTAATTTATTTCACTCTATTAATCATATAATATCTCTATTCTAAAAACCAATTTGGAGAATAATTTTAGCAAAATTAAGTTTTAAAATATAACTATCTGTGTTTTTCTTTATATACTTTAAAATGTCTTTTTTTACATATTTATAGCTCTTTTATATTTAGCACTTTTTCCAGGATTTTTCATAAATAATTATTTTTTATTTTATTCAAATTTCCAGTAATAATGTGTTTATAAAAAGAATCTCCCAAAGAGTTTGAGATCTGTACAGATTTATGCAAGCAAGTGAAGGATTAGAAATTTGTTCCATGTATTGCATATTACATTTACCACATGTTAGTAAATAATTTACATATTTTTATTTTACAAAATGAATAATTCTATATGTAATCAAATAAAAATAATTAAGGCAAGGCCATGTGAGACATTGCTTGCTATCATGTTTTAGAACATTTATAGCCAGAAGAAAAAATGAATGAGTACAGGATGAATATTGTCATCATGTATTATCAAACACTGATGTACTTTATTTAGATTTAGATATTGATATAAAAAGGAAATTATAGTAACATGTTTGAAAAAAGAAATGATTTCACATTTCAAGTATATGGTAATGTTTCAAGAAATTGCCATACATAATATTATACATTAACAATTTCATAGGTATTGTAAAATTTATAGCAATGTAGAAGTTTTAATATCTAATATAAATATATTGATGAAACAATTAATTTCCAAAGGATTTGATGAAAAATTTTTAAGCAAATATTGAAAATTATTCTGTAATACAAATTAGGAATTTTTACCTAAATTTGAAAATAATAGCGTAAAGTTTCACACACACTGAAAAGTAATTTATACGACATAATAGTGGGTGGGAAAGTAATAAAATACTTAATTGGAAATTTTAAAATCTTATATAGGTGGACTAATACAATTGTATTACTATTCCTGTATAAGACTTGCTACTGTGTGGATTTCTTTAAAACCACAGAAGGTCCAGATGGTAGCACTGAAGGATGGAGGATGGGAACTATACTAACAGCAAAAATGTTGAGTAGTATGGTAGTATCTTAGCATTTTGGTGTTTATGTCCAAACATTACTTTTGGGAGCTGGAATACCATCTTCAAGAACAGTTTTGCTCTCTCTCCTGTCAATCTCTAATTATTTTCTTTCTTACCATCTTATTATTATTATTTTTGTTAGCTGATTGTGTGAGGCCAGTGAAATTGAGGTTAAACTGGATAAATGATGTATCTCTAAAACAATTTGGGTCTTACTTCTGTTTACACCTGAAAAGCCATGGTACATTGTATAATTACCCACTTTATGACTTGTGTACTTTTGTTGATTATTAGTTTTATAGCTGTGTTTCTATTGTATACATGCAAATCTACTATGATAGTTCAAGTGACTTTCAGTTGTGGTCAATCAGCTTTATTTTCATAATATGATTAATAATGATGTGTATATTAATTTACCTTGAGTCAGTGGACTGTACACATAGAAAAATCTCTGAAGAATGAGTAATATGGTGAATGAATTTTATACTGTTGCATCATACTTTGTAGTGTATGGAGTAGTCCATGTAATTTAGTAAAACAATCTCATCTACATGTACGTACACACACAAATATATATATATGCATGCACGTGTGCATAGGCATGCATATTTTTTAAAAACTATGCTGTGCAAATTTTATTTTTACTTTACTGCCAATAATATTATTATGTTTCGTGAGAGAGAAACAAAGGAGTTAAAGGTAGTTAGTATGGAAATTATTTAGTAATATGAAAAAATGCAAAAAAGCATTATAATATTTTTAAATTTGTTTCTTATATATACTAGCTGGTGTCATAGTTAATTTTATACTGTCACTTGATTTTTTTTTTCATTTCCTTTCACAGAACATCTTTTTAAGTCACCTCAAAGTAATTTTATTTGTACTTTAATCATTTTTTTCTTCAGATTTTATCTTTCAATGGCCTTCAATTTTTATTCATTTTTAGAGTCTGTGGGTGCTAATGACTACAGCCTGAAGATAAAAGTTGATGGTTGGTACAAATGGAAATTAAAATAGTTTTAATAGCAAAATATTTATTTCAGATATCAAATTTTTTTGTATCAGTGTAAGTTGGAATAAAATCTTAAGTATACTCGTTTGAAATGAAGCTTCTGTACTGTTATTTTGTAAACTAATACTGTGATTTAATTAATGGAATATTTTTATGTTGATTAGTTGCAGAAATGTATGCATTAAGATTACTTTGTATATTAACTCATTAATGCTTATAAAATGTTCTGTAAATATTTATGTCTAGAATAATGTATACATTTAAAAATATATAATTATTTTGTTTCTATCTCACAGCACAAACAGTATTATTATGGAAAAGCTCAAATGTCAGTGAAGGTATGTTAAATTTTTTGTTACTTTTGTATTGGATGAATAGTTATATTATTACATTGTTTCAAGAAAATAATAAAAATATTTATCTTATTATTGTTTCAGCATGATATATGTTGAACAAACTTAATATGACATTAACTAATATATGATGAAAATGCAAAGTATTTTGACAATGTTTTAAGGTTCAAATAATAAGTAAACACATGGTTACTGTTCAACTGCAAGAATTAATAAAAGTAAAAAAATTTTTAGTTCCTGGAAGATAGGTTATAATATTTGTGATTCAAGTTTTTTTGTTTTTAAAAGCTATAAGATTATATTACTACAGATTCTTCTTCAATAATAAACCTGTAATTGTTTTAAAAATGTATATTGTATCATATAATATATAAGTTAAAATTGTTTTAGACAGATCAAACATTTGAGATATCAAACAGTAATTATCAAAAAGTTCCATTCCATTCACAAAAACCTGTGAGACTTTTTTATGTTAGTCCAAAATAATTTAATAATTGAATATCATTTTACTGACTTGTTTTAAATTTAATGTGCCAATGTTCTGGCAGGATGACATTTGAAAGATTATCTTTGTTACTGTCTTTTAAGTTTTATGTCATAAATTGTTTTTGCAATAACATCAGTTTGGTTTTGATGTGTACAGCAGGACCAAATGAAAATATTATATGCATATCTGGAAGCTTGGATGTAGAAGATGATATCACTAAAGATACCAAAACTTTTTATAACAACACTAAACTGGATTTTTACATGAAAGATGACTGTCAGTGTTTCTACATTGATTATCGTAAGTGTACTTTGATAAAAAATTTATAAGATCATTTTTGAAGTTTTAACAGGTATAAGTTATTTTACCTTGTATTGTACCATATCAAGCCAAGTAATTAAAATGATTTATTTATAAAATGTTTTGGATTTTGTGGTCATAGTTAGTGGCATATACAGTCACTTAAGCTCTAATTATTAATTTGTTTAAATAGATACTAGTTACTAACTATTTTCATTAAACATTTTAGCTTTGTCAGGAAATTCCTGAGAAGGACTCTTTCTGTGGTTGAGGTTAATAAATATTTTGAAAGCATATAAGAAGGAAGTATCCAGATTTTATAAACTCTTACGCTTGATTACCACAGTGTGTCATTAGTTAGGTGAATGCCTTTTTTTATTTGCCTTTGCTTTATTTTATGTATGATTCTTATCTAATTATTTTAGTTTCATTTCAGTCTGTTGTATCTTTTCTCCTTCTGATGTAACAGGCTATAGGATTTAAATCAATAATACTGAGTCTTGTTTATCTGTTACGATTCTTAAATCTAATTTTTGTTGGTATTTTTTTGTTTAATGTATGCTGTGAATAGTATTTTTACTCTCCATTGGGCCTTTAAACAAACTGTGGTTACATCATATTGTGTCTTATGAATACTTTTGAATATGACCTCATACTGCTTACATCGCCTCTATATATCAAAACTTTTGACTTAGGTAATATGACTGTGTGTTTGTAAATATGTAAACTTTTGGGGTGGTTTGATTTATAGTTAAGATATAAAACAATGTGTGTGGAATTTTTTATTTTTGTATATTTTAGTGCTACATGAGCTATGTGTTTTGGTAATAAGTGTAGGAATGGTAGTTTGTCACCTTTCCCAGCTATTTCAATCCCTGTTCATTTTATAAGCAGTTGGAGCTGATACAAACAGTTGCAAGTTTTATTATGCTGTGGAACTTGTCATTTGGGTGCTTTCCTGGAGAGCTGATCATTATATTTTGTGGGTTAATAAGTGTCCTTTAGTTGATTGTAAGACGGAAAGTGTATATTCTAGCTTGTGAATTTTAGTTAGAATATAGATGTGTTTGTTTGCACTGTATTTTTGCTGTTAGTTGATTTGAGTGTTTATATTAAAAATGATCTCTGTTTCAAATTTAATGAATACTTAAAATCAACATTTCATATTTATACTCTTAATAACTGCATCTTTGTTTTTGTGTCTATTTTAAGGCATAGTTCATTGCTCCTTGCAGTGATCATAATTTCCTGCAATGTCTTGTAAAGTATAAGAAGGTGAAGCCTAGTCTCTCAAAAATCTTGTTTTACTACTCAAGACCAATGCCCATATGGCAAGTAATGTAATATAACATGGCTTGTTTTGGTTTTATGAAGAAAAAAAAAAAACAATGAAGTTTTAACAAGGTCTTTAACGTTTATCACATAAGGTGGAGGTGTTGTATGAGTTTAAAAGAAACTATTTGTAAGTAATTATAACCCTGTAATTTTATATAGCATATAATACAAAACATATTCATACCAACAATATGTTTGATAGTTTTCACTATGATATAGATCCATCTTATATCTTTTTGATTAACCTGTATTCAGGGTTACTGATGAGGAATGGATCAAAGTACAGATTGAACTGGATATCCCTTGGACTTAAACTTAGAAATGAAAAAAATAGGAATACTAAGTTCATATATTATATTTACTATTGTATGGCTTTATAATGAGAAGAGCTAAATAGGGTACACTTTTCTTCATTTATTCTGTGAAAGTTTTTTCATAGTTTCTATAAGACATATTCACACCAACTGTGTGTTTCAGAGCTGCATAAGTAATATAATTTTAATATTTTTCAAAGTCTGTGTCTTCAGAGTCTTTATAGCTAAATTGAGAATTGTAATAAATAAAGAATCATAATGGGAGCATAGTGACTCTAATTAAATCTTACAATGTACAATGTTGAAATTTTGATAAGGTAAAATTAAATATTTTTCCTTTTCAGCTGTGGGATATGCTTTGATGTTCTTCAGCAAAGAAGAAGCTGTCTCTAAACATCCAGTTCAACTAACAGATGAAGTAACCATTATACCAGTTCCATATGAAACACTTACTCTTCCAAACTGTTTGTAACAATATTTTGTGTCTTCAGTGTGGTTATAAGTCAGCATAATAATCTTAATCACCTTGACTAGAATTTGTATTAAGTAAAATTAAATAAAGAAGTTAGATTTATGATGATTCTTTTGATTTTTACTTGCTTATTATTGAATATTTTAAGATCACAAAGGATATATAAGTAACATGTAACAACTAAATTGAAAATTCACCCAAAGATAAATATTGAAAGGTATGCATAATATCCTTGTAGAGTGTGATAGCACCTTAAATGCTACACTATGCATGATGGATGGCCATATGCCTTCAAACTTTGGATGTTAATGGGACAGTTGAAGCTCACTGGTTATGAGGAAAGAAGCCTCCATGAAATCTGCATTTTTGTTGTTTGTGTTTATCTTAAGGAATGGTCACTGCTCCCTTCAATGATCCTAATTTCCTGCAGTGTCTTGTAAAGTATAAAAAGATGAATCCTACTCTTTTCAAAATATACCTGTCACAAATTTGCTGGATATCTATATTATCTCACTGAGAAATGAGGAACTCATTGGCTTGGCATTCTTTGAATTAGCTGAATCTATAGAGATAAAACAAGCTGTAGTAAAGGTAGTAGATGAAAGGAATGAATGAGCCTTTAAGGCACATCCAGCTAAATATCAGGAAATCAGAGGACATGTTAACTGAAGATTTCCTCATAAAGAGCACAAGAGATATCTTTAGGTGTCACAAAATTCCATCTGGATTTCCAGATTATGATCCTGAGTCATGAGAAGTCAGATATAATTTCAAACAGTTCAGTATTCTAATTTGATAAATAACAAATCTGATAAGTGTATGGTCCTTATTGAAGTGTAAAATGTCATAATAAAAAAAATAAAGAACAGAAACAACTCATTTTAAGTTGTTCAGAATTTAAAATACTTTCCTAAAAGCAAAAATAAAACAATAAAATTACAAGCAATAAAATAAAAATATACTTCAAATAAATAACTTATCACATATAGCAAATATATTTTTATACTACATACAGTACCAGAATACTGCAGCCTAGAAATTCAACCTCACTGAAAAACCTCTAAATATGATCTGAAATGGGTCAGGGTTCCAGCCTCAGATTTTTTTTCATGAATCAGATTTCTCACTTACAATAACGTTTACTGCATGATTAACTGACAACAATACCTCTATGTGCTAATTAAAAATACATTGTTATTCCTTTCAGAGAACCAGATACAAAGACACACAATTTCAACTTAACCCAATTAGTCTCAAAGAAAAGTTAAAGTTAGAAACATTCTTCAGAAATACATGTTCCAATTGGGGAGCTTCAGAAAAAGTGGCAAAATTCTGTGAACTTAACTTTGAAGATAAAATAAGTGGAAAATATGTAATATAGTCTGTTAATATGTACCTTCATTTCTTGCATATGACCAAATTCTTAAGACTAATAACATAACATAGCATTTTGATACCACATTTGAAGTATTTGTCATCTTGACTGTTTCAACCACTAAACTAAATTAAAATACTTTTTAAAATATTAATGCCAGCCCTTGTCATTCATATAGTTATCAGCTTTTTGCTTAAACTCGCACAAATTTACTACCTGTAAAGCATCTGAATACAACTCATTCCAAAAGCCAAACACCATGTTAGACAAATGAAATTATCTTGACTGAAGATGACTCCAACTTTGCCAAAATTTATTTTTGTGTCCCCTAGTCCTACCATTCTTACCATTAAGTAAGAAATAAAGATAATACATTAACCTCAATCATATTCCTCCTAACTCTTCTTTTTTTTCAGAGAAAATAATTTTAGAGATTTCCGTCTCTCTTCATACGACAACCCCTTCCTCCCAGTCACCATTCTAGTAACTGTTTCCAACAATTTAATGCCTTTCCTAAGTTAAGGAGCCAAAGACAGAGCACAATATTCCAAATGTGGCCTAACCGATGACTTGTGCAATGAAATTATAACCTTATTAGGCTAAAAAAATTAAGATAATGTTTTACTTGCATAGTGTTTAAGAAGTCAAACTAACATAAACATACCCATAATTCATTTGCTTGACAATACTTACAACAAAACACTACATTACAAAAGAAACCAACTATACAGCATTAGAAATTTTATAGACTCCTTTAAAGTGTGGTCTAAAATATGCCTCTCAATAAACTGAACAAAAATTTCCTTTTAACAAAGAGAAAATTACGTGTCAAGTTACCATTTAACAATGACATATATTTACTAAAGAATTTTAACAAAGGCACATCCTGAAAATGAAGTTCATTACTACTGAAAGAAGGCATACATGAATAAAAATTCTTTAACCCTTAAATGGCAGCTATCATCAATTGATGCTGCTACTTACAACATTCCCACTGTTTAAGGGTTAATACTAAAGCTGTAATTAAAACATCCACATAAAATACCAATGAACATTATTTAGAGTTGAACCTTAATCTGATATACATAAATGTTACAGAAACAAATTAATTAGACAGTATTTACAAATGTACACAGTAGTTTATCAAAACTATGTACAGCTTAAGGCAAATGGATCTCCTTGATTTATGCAGAAGTTTTTGAAGTTCGTGTCAGATATTTTCAGAGATGACACACCTCTTTCTTCAGTTGCAGTGGTGGCTCTTATCACTTCAACTTGACAATCTTCTTTGTGATTTTAAAGTGCTCTGGCAGTTTGATCTTAGCAGTTGTTCTTTTAAAATCACAAACTTTTGCAGCATCAGTCACTGTCATACCTAAGTAGGATCTTTTCAGAAGCTCTACTTTTTCAGACACCTCTCCAGAATCAACGACTGGTGGAATGGTTAATGAATTGGTGGTACTGTTGCAGTAGATTTTCAGTCTCTCATTGTTGCAACCATAGTGTCAGCTATAACTTTGGAAGCAGGCTCCCCTGGTAGTGCGGTAGCTGACATAATGGAGTTTGCAGAAGGTATTGTTTTGTAAGTAGGTGGCTGTGGTACTGAATCTTATGATTTTATCAAGGATGTGCATGCATACCATGTCAATTATTTTTTTCCATAAAGAATCTTTCTACAGGGCAACTGATTTAAAATAGATAAAGTCAGAATTGAAAATTTTAGGATCAAACTACAATTGTTCAGAAAATATGGGGTCTAGCCCTGTGTTTATGAGTTATGTTTGCCAAGTGTATCTATACAACTAACATAATTCCTACTAATCAAGCATAACTTCAGCTGTTTTTAAGGTTGTTCTCACAGATGGATTTCAGTTATCTGGCACCCTACCACATTTCTTCCACTACCATCTTGTTATAATTATTAACCAAAAAGCTTGAGTCTGGAAGGAATCCAATGGGAAAGTAAGAATATAGATCAATCACCATCATCACCTACATCTCCTATCCCTATTGACTTTAATCAACAACAAACTTCATCTTAGACAAAAATTGCCACCTCCCACAGAGTTGTTACATCTCACGTATGGCATAGCAGCTTACACTTTCATGCAGAAGTGAACTTCTAACGATTTATATTGAGAATATGCCTAGAAAACCAAGTCTTTAAAATATTTCAACCCTGTAATCAAAATACTTCTGCATGACAAACAATGCACTGGGTTGCCTTGAGTTTAAATTTATCATGCTCAGAAATACTATTCTAGAGTTTCATGTTTCACAGTTAATTTCACTTTGATATTTGTGTTTCAGTAACTCAAAATTGAAATGCAACTTGCCAATGCATGCTAATCATTAAACAACATTCATGTAAACATGAATTGGATGGCTATATTAGTTTTCTCTTCTGACAAAACTCAATACTTGCAAAAAATTACTTTGCCAAAACTGAACCATTCTTTCCTTACACTAGTGAAATCAGTAGTTTTGCTGTTTCGTCAGTTAGTGTATATCAGGCCAGTATTCACAACTAACTTCATACATTATCTCAACATTGATCAAACTCTTTATAATCTCCATCATATGTTGCTCTTTAGTTATGTTGTCCTTGTTTGATTCACTTTGAGTTGGTCAACATGTATGAATGGTTTTGTGTAGTTTCATACATGTCACACCTCGTACACACGTAATCTCTAATGCATATTTTTATATACATAATCATCCAACGTGAACACCTATACTCACATGCAGTAGTAAACCAACAGATCACCTAAGCCATATGTACTTTCTTGTTTTCTGACAGTTATGGTCTGGTAATATGCTGCTATCTGTTAGCAAGGAGCTCCAACAGATTTTTCTGGCTTCCAAAAATGCTTCCTGGCAGAAATTACTTGATCTATCATTCAATCAAAGCTCATGAACAATACTAAAAGTTCCTATTTTGCCTGTATTTTGCACTTCAACCCTCTTGTGTTGATATAAGATGGGAGAATTATACCCAAGTAAAGCCTTTGCATTTTGAAGGACACATGGCATATTCTGGTAAAGTGTTGCTACTCCAATAAGGATGGTGATCTTTGCTTAGAAGATAGCCAGGAATTGCAAAGTAAAGGAGGTACATAACCTGAACAGTTGGAAGCTACAGGAAGAGTGTAGAGTCTTCAAATGTGATTGCTTTAACTGCACTGAACAGATACAGTACACAGATGGAGGGCACAGTGTTGTATGATGTACTTCTGGCATGATGAGGGGTGATCTGCACATGCTGACAATGTCACTACCAACTTACTTCTCACTGATTAGTACCTTATTAGGTCCAAATCAGTGAGGGTTTTCTGTGATCCACTGTCCAAGTTGCTTGGAACTGGTAAATGGTAAGGGTATCCTATGTTCCACTAGAAGAAAAAGAGAGAGGAATATGTTGTGGAGAAACTTTCTCCTAGTCCTGTTTTGTTTAGAAAGATGTTTTACTAAAGAGTGTGCAACAGATGACTGCCTAAGCCAGGACCCAGAATAATGGGCAGAGTACTCACTAGTGCTAACTTTTCTGTAATAGTCTATAGAATAGGTACAGTCTGTGTCAGACAGTAGGATACCTCAAGTGGTTTTGCAGAGCATCCAGTCACAACAGTAGGTATATATGGAACTAAGGTGAATGGTATGAGCACTTTCAATTATCCTTGCTCAATGCAGAGTTTTGAAAAATAAATATACAGTGGGAAATACTGTCAGACACCTGACAGAATTATATAAGCAAATGATATAATCAGAATGAGAATGAACTTAGTGGATAGACTGTATGATGCCAACTTGAGGCAGGCAGATGGCAAAGAGTGTGTGCAACGATATTATGAAAAATATTCCTCATGCCAGCGTGAAATATTTCATCCAGTAGCCATAAGAAATAAGTGGTAAGGGAAAGAGATGGGTGACGAAGTTGAAGGGAAGAAATGCAGACTATTTTCTAACAACAAATCCTATGATGAGTAGACCAAATAAAAATTGGCATAGCCCATCTACAAGAATAGAGGTACATCTTTCCTTGGAGAAAAAGGAATCCCAGGAAATGTAGAATTGAAGATGGAAGTCCTTAAAGTGAGAGATACAAACTAAGTAACAACAAATGATAAAAACAAGGCACAAAAGTTTTTACGGGTCTGAATAATCACGTAAGAATGAAATGAAAGAGGAGAAAGAGAGTGGTTTCCTCCCCAAGTGGATGAAGGATTATGGAGAAAGGAACAGTCTGAACAAATAAAAATATAAGGATGATGGAAAGGAATAACGGATGAATCGATAGCATAAAGATATGAGCAACAGTAACCATATGCAAGAAGTAAGAGAAAACTGGTTGAAGATGCTACAAAAGGTTGAAAGGACCATAGGTAGAAGTGTACAGGATGACACTAAGGTTCCAGTCAGCCATGGAAACAAGATGAATGTGTCTATGGATAAAAAAGACTGAAACCAGATGGAGAAAACCAAGGAAGAAACACATTGTAATATTGAGAAAAGAAAGATGTTGAATACAAGTTTGTACAAAAATCAGCAATGGTTGAAACATCTATGTAGAAGGAAGGGAGATATCTAATGGTACTATAATAAGGAGGAAGGTGACAACAGATGAACTAATGTTGAAAACCACATCACCTATGTGTGTAAATGGTCCAGGCAGAAGGTCATCCAGAATGGAAAGGGAAAAGATTACCAGCTGGAATGTCTAGTTTAGTGAGTAATGAACCAGACAAATCCAAGTATGAAGGTAGAAGAACAAGATCCTTTGTTTGAAAGGAGATGGGAGATATTGGGGCAATAGAATGTATATCTTCAACACACTCAGTTGTCGATCGCAAATTATGCAATGCGTCGCTAACTAACTGACTTGCTAATTATCTAACAACATTCTAGTGATTAAATAGTGTAACATACATTTCGCCAAATACTTTCAAAATTGGCCCGGCATGGCCAAGCGTGTTAACGCGTGCGACTCGTAATCTGAGGGTCGCGGGTTCGCATCCCGGTCGCGCCAAACATGCTCGCCCTTTCAGCCGTGGGGGGCGTTATAGTGTGACGGTCAATCCCACTATTCGTTGGTAAAAGAGTAGCCCAAGAGTTGGCAGTGGGTGGTGATGACTAGCTGCCTTCCCTCTAGTCTTACACTGCTAAATTAGGGACGGCTAGCACAGATAGCCCTCGAGTAGCTTTGTGCGAAATTCAAAAACAAACAAACAAACACTATTTCAAGATTTACACAATTATAAGGAAGCATATTGTTTAAACTGTGGGTGTATTATTATAATTATAATAATTTTCTTAGTGTAAATAATGAGTTATATGTTGCTAGTGACGGGCTGCCCTAACACCTGTCTAATCAATAATCGAAATTGATGACAACGGCAAATAGCCTTCATAGCTTGCCATATATACAGATATGTATAATTATCATACTTTGTGCAAGCTTTAGTTGTCAGATTCTAAAACTGTATATTTAGCATCTTTACACCAATCATACTCTATACAGAAAAGTACTTAGAAATAAATATGCAGTAATCTATGTATATGTAAAACCAGCCGTTTTTTATATACATATTTTTCTCTACAAGTGGGTTTTCTCGTTATCACTGATTATGCAGTAATCTACCGAATCTTTAACATTATAGTTAATAGTTATGTTACAAATGACAGTGTGGATGTCATTAAGCCTAGTAATTATAATTAGAATAAAGGAATTACATATAAGACTTATAAAATTCTTAAATAATAATATATATATATTTACCCATACATACATACATAGTTCTTACAATATTCGTTATTTCACAAATCATTTAAACGTGATTGATCAACAACCAGTTATTTATTTTGGTTATAAAAAAAAGTGTATGTGTAATATTCATTTTGAAAAATCGCAGTTTGTTGAAATCAGGTCTAAAGATATTACATTGATGACGAAACTACAAATCTCAATAGCTCAGCGTTAAAGGCACGGGTGTCGACACTTGTGGTGAAGACAGCAACCACAGCCTTGCGCTTAACAACAAACAAACTATATACTTCATTTGTAATTATAAACCGAAATCAGTCTATTTTTTAGATTTTACCAAATTAACGATCTTATCTGAATAGCGAGTAATTTTCAGTACAGCAAACGCAATTTGTTTCAAAATTTTCAACAACTTAACTAAAATTACGATTTCTTTTGGTGTTGTTCTAAAAGCCAAAATATGTCCTATTCATCGATGAAGAGCAGTACATATTAACATTTTTCAATTTAAATGAAAACAAGCCCACTAAATAATTTATAATCATATTTCTCATTAGTTATATATGTGCGTGTGATTTGTGGTGAAGTATGGTGATAATCCACGATATTTTCATTAAAAATCGTTTACTCAGTATACTGACAAATAATAATGTATAGTTAACTGTTATTTTTTAAATGTGTTAATGCATAAAAAGACACTTGAATTTACTGAATTAATTTGGATAAAAGTTATATTTCCCTTTCAAGTTACGGATACATTTCAGCTGACATAACATCTTTTTTTTTTCTTTTTGCCGCTGACTTAGCAGTAACCTCCATACTTTACAACTAATTGCGAAATGGGAATGTTAATATTCGAAAATTAAAATACGTTTTCGTTAAACTTTTAAAGTTACAAAATAAGCTAAAACTGGAATATAATATTTTTAAACGCTGTTTAATTGACTGATTTGCTTCTTTTTTAGTTATGTGCAAAATACAACTCCTAAAATGTGTTTCAATTTCCATTTGCTAATAATTTGAACTAAAGTATAAATATTACAGTCTTTTAAATGAAATCGAATTAACTATATGTTGTTTTTAAAATTATGACAGCGAATGAATGTAAGCTGAATACTCATCAAACATTTATTTATAACTGATATTCCTCTATTACGACCAAAATGCAAGAGGTATGCCTGAACCGCAAGTCATCGGAGCTAATTGAAATTGGCTGCAAAATGTTGTTTTAACCCGTAATATAATCTAAAAAAATAGTAGAAAATAAGTAAGAAACACTTCTTTTTTTTCTGCTAATGATATAATTCAGTTTTCATACGGTTTATCGTGTTACTACCAATGAAACGCATTTTTGTGTGTAAATTGAAAGCAATCCCATTTATAAACTTTATGTGAAAGGGAAGAGTATCTTTTTAAATGTCGACTTTATCTCTGAAAATAGTTAGTTGGTTAGAGCGCTTGACTGTTAAACGCTAGATCTCTGGGTCGAATCCGTGTCCCACCAACCATGCTCATCCTGTCAACCATAGGTGGTGATAACTGGCTCCCTTCTCTTTAATCTTTTACTGCTAAATTATAAACGACTAGCCAGATAGTTTTCGTGTAGCTTTGCACAAAATTCAAACCAAACCCTCTGTAAAAGTATAAAAGATGAAAAATAGACACAGCTAGGTAAGCGCAAGCAATGAAATAATTTCCTCCTTTTTTAAAAAACAGAATTATACAAGTTTTTTTTATATACGAACACTTAACATTTCCTTCTTGAACACTTTGATATCACCTTGATACATCAATTTCAGACAGTTCTATTTTCACTATTTTGAACGTCAAAATGTAAGATAAACTAGAAAATTATCCTAAGATACGCGATATAATTTTCTGTTAAGTATAAATAAGTTATTATCAGAGAAATATGTATAAAAATACTCGAGCAGTTTTCAAGCAGTTTATTTTTTTTACTAATGTCTTGTATTTTGGCTCGATAGCATATACTTTCTATACTGTTGTCTTCCGTTTGAGTTCAATATGTTTCAGTTTAGTCATAGTTTTTATCTCTCTCCTCTGACTGCTCTCTTTCTTTCCACAAGCAGTGACGTAGCCAAGGGGGAATTTGGGGATTAAACCCCCTTCACGAACCCAAACTTTTAGACAAGTTCAGTTGCCACCTGTGAAGTTTCATAAAGATTCGTGATTACATGGCAGGTAATTTCACACACAACAAATGGTCAAATGCAAATTTCTGATTGAACACTCTTTTAATATAGCAAGTTTTGTCAGAACCAGAGAAATAGAATCGAATATCTATGAAAGGCTCAAACGCCTGTTCGTTCTTGCCAGGACATCTACAACACAGTTTGGTTCAACTTTAATATCACGGTGAATGTATAATGAAGCCAGGCCATTCAATTGATCTTCAGTGGTGGTATTTCTCAAATACTTTTTGAGTCTTCTGAGAGTTGAAAACGAACGCTCCACTGAGCTCGTTGACACAGGCTGCGTGGGAAATACTTTCAAGTCTAGAAATGATTAGGAACATTTCTGCATTTCACATTGCATATGCATCTATGACATTTTTTGGTCTGTTGTTTGCAAGTGATTTGTACCAAACCCTAAGTTCACCTACAGCAGCTAGTGCAGTGCTGTCAATGTCAGCCTTGTATATATTGACCAACTCTTTAATTTGGTCACGTTGTTGTGCTGCAGGTTCTGACCGTTCTGTGGTAGACCCTGATAGTAGTAGACACATGAAGTTTGTAAGGAGAGTTTCGTGACTGGATAGACGGTCACATGTTTGTGAAAGAAAGTGATCAACAAATGCTACAAATACAACAATACGAAAGTACTCCTCAAGGCTAGTGGTTTGTGGGTTAGTATGGTACATGTGTTTTTTAGCCTGCCTTGGCATTATGATGTTAATTTGAAGCTCACTTCAGAGAGTTTGAGCCTCACAGGGAATGTTGTTAAATTCATTCACAGTATTATTTCTGAGTGAACGGATTAAATCTTCCACTATTTCTGCGTCATACATCGCAGCACCTAAATCAATGTTCAGTTGCTGCAGTAAGTTGCACAGGGGTAAACTAAAGGAAAACGATTTAGCAATGGTAAGTAGAGTGATAAAGAATTCTGGCTGTGTTATAGAACACAACAACTGATTAGCTTGCGTGAAAGAATTTATGTCTTGCCAACCTGATATGGTCTCAAGGGCATCTGCAACTGCATGGATTCATTATAGAAAGATAATGACTGAGTCATGCCTCTCAACCCACCTTTCAAACTTTTTTTTCGATTCAGGTGCTTTATTCTCCACCGAAAGAGCCAAAACGTGCTTTCGTTTCGGTGTATTGAGAAAGTTTTCAATGCTAGAAATTACTCCCATGCAATTTCGCACATGAACTTCTTTACAAGCATCAGAAATTGCCAAGTTTAAGGAATGGGCACTGTTGTGTACATAGGGTGCAAGTGAGAATTTATCGGTTATTTGACTCTGAACACCACTAAATTTCCCACTCATAGAGGCAGCACCGTCGTACCCTTGTCCTCGCAGGTAGGCCATGTCAATACCATATTTTGTCAGATTGGTTATGATAACATCAACCATGTTTTTGCCTGTCACATCATAAACAGGTATAAATTGCAAAAAATCGTCTCTCATTGCAACAGTTTTCATTGGCATGCAAATATCTAACACACAGCGGAAACTGTTCAATGCCTGAAATATCTGTTGTTTCATCAGCTAATATTGAGAAACACTTTGTAGCATTAACCCTGTTGACCAAAACATCAAAAACATGAGTATTACAAGCATTGATGATTTCATTTTGAATATGAGGACTCAGATACGTAGCATTCCTCTTTGTACTCTTAAGGCTTGCTGAAAGCTTGACATCACCCTTTGCCCTGTAGCCCAAAATTCCCATCATTATTGATGAGCTCCTCATCAGTTTCACCAACAAACATTGGACCAGAATCATATTTTCCCCTCAAAGCTTAACCCTGTCTCCCACACAGCAATACAGTATCAAAAATAGACATTAAATATTGCCAGTTCTGTTCAATTTCTTGCTTGTAAATTGCATCAAGCTACAAGTGCACAGATGAACTTGTGTTTACGACCTGTAGAAAATTGTTAGCTTTTTCTTTGCTGTCTTGGTGGTACTGTTTCAATTCATGTGCCTTGAAGTCTTCAACAGCCTTCTTCCAGTTTGTGTATGGAAATTTCACTAGTTGTCCCAATTTCTGGCTTCCAACACCAGCACCATAAGGAGCAAAAAGACAGCAGTACTTGCAGAAAGCACCCTTTGCATGTTGACTGTAGCCACCTCCACTGTGAAAGCCAACGATGCTGAAAACGCAGCTTTCTTGGACCACACTGGAGGAAAACATAATCACTCCCTGGCTTCCAGACATTTTCAAGGAGGCATTTTTTTTATTTCAGCGTTTATCCAAAAGAGACAGAAATACATAGTTCTAATTAAATTATTTTGCACATAGGAAAGTTTGTTATGAGAGTACAATAACCTCGAAGAGAAAGGCTTAGGGCTGTACTTCACAGAGCAGTCCTAACATCCTGTGACTGTCGGCCTACAATCACTAGCTGCAATGAATATTCAGTCTAAAACTCATCAGAGTGTTTGTATGATTTTTAATACAAAATAATATAATGAGGAGTCAACTTACCTGTTTACCAATGCTGACATCATCAAAAATGTAATTTCCAATGTTCCAGACTGGACCTGAGGTGGTAGTAGTAGCACTGGTAGAAGGCCACGGTCATGACTCTGACAATTCAGTTGACAATTCTGATTCAACCTGATTTGCTGCAGCAGATTGATCAGGTTCAGCCTCGTGAATGGGTTTAAAGAACCCATGCAGTGTCTTTTACTTTTTCAGGCTTGACTTAGTGAATGATTGTTTATCGCAACTTCTGTTTGTCAACGTCACATTCACAGTACCATTGACGCCATCTATAATGGCGCCAATAATACTTGTTTTTTGTTTTGTTTGTTTGTTTTGGAATTTCGCACAAAGCAACTCGAGAGCTATCTGTGCTAGCCGTCCCTAATTTAGCAGTGTAAGACTAGAGGGAAGGCAGCTAGTCATCACCACCCACCGCCAACTCTTGGGCTACTCTTTTACCAACGAATAGTGGAATTGACCGTCACATTATAACGCCCCCACGGCTGGGAGGGCGAGCATGTTTTGGCGCGACTCGGGCGCGAACCCGCGACCCTCAGATTACGAAGCGCACGCCTTAACGCGCTAGGCCATGCCAGACCACCCAATAATACTAAGTTAGTGCCATGATGCTGCCAGCATGCCACGGTGCCACCCACTGTTTATATGTGAAGTTAATTCTTGAAATCCAGGGAATCTTAACATACACTGTCCATGATATTTGAATACAAGTTATAGACACTATACATGTACTTTGCACTATCCTGAGTGACTCTATATTTTATATGTTGATGACAGGACTGTAGGCCTACTTTGCTGGGCCTGGTAACTTTAAGCTATGTATTATATATATAGGCCTATATATTTATTTATTATTAAAAAATAAGAGAAACACCTCAGTGTGCCATTCTGAAATTTGCCAAAAAGGAGGTCTCGGAATGCATAATTCAGGCTTTTCTTTTATGTTTTTATTTAAAAATTTCCCGGGGGCATGCCCCGGACTCCCCTAGCATGGCTTCGCGCCTGCAGTGCTTGCATCAAGCACTCAAACTACCCCCCTCCCCAAAAAAAAGAAAAAATGGCCATTTCTGGCTACACCCCTGTCCACAAACGCGTTTGTTCAACTTCAAATTTTTGTACAGTTTTCATAACTCTGACAATAAAAATAACAGTTCTTATAAATTGAAGAATGTTCTGTTGTTCTGTTTCATTTACATATACTGTATTCGAAAGTTGCATTTTCGACAGATAGTATTAAACTCAAATGAAAAACAACATGAGAACAAGCCTAATACAAGTGCGAGGAAATTTCGTGTGCAAATGTTAGAATCTTTGACTCCTATATACAGGGCCACCAGAAGAGGAACCGTTGTGTATAGTTGCACTCCGTAAAAGACACCCAACTTTATCTAATAAAAACCACCAGTGAGCAACAGTATTCGATTAACGAGAAAATGCATCTTTTTGTTAATAAATGAACACTTTTCATGATAAAATGGTATCTAAAAATGAACTAAAATATATTAATAATAGCCAAGGCCGCACTGTTATGTATGTGACATTATTAGCCAATCAGCACTTAGTATTTTGTATGTGCGAGGCTATTTTAAATAAAGTACAGGAAGCTGCGGCACGTCTGAGTTTTGTTGTTATTCGATAACAAGTGTTTTATGAGAACCCAAAGACATAACATGGTTGTCAGAAGTGGAAGTTTTATTTAAATTGTGCCTTAGAAGCGACACACAGTCAAGATAAATACAAACTTTACGTTCACAAACTGTAAATTGACATAATCGTACGAGATACGATTCTCGCGGAAACACACGTGTTCTACCCAGGAAAATGGCGGAGGCAAGTTTCAAGCTACCTGTTTTTAATGACAAGACGAATGCTAGTGCGGCATGGAAGAATCTCAAAGAAGATTTGCGGATTTTCTTCATGGCATCAGGGTTATCAGAGGCAACAGAAGAACGTAAAGTGTCTATATTGTTGTACACACACTTTGTACGTACCTGTCCAAATACATACCTAATTATTCTGATTTAACTGAACCTCTACAAGAAGTAGTCAAGAAGAAGACAGAAGAAACGCATGGATTCTATTTTGATGTACCACAGCAGGAGGCGTTTTCAAAGCTCAAGACTGCTCTCAGCCAAGCTCCAGTTCTGAGATATTATGCACTTAATGAACCGTTGACATTGTCATGTGACGCATCACAAGGTGGACTAGGTGTTGTGATATTACAAAACAATCAACCAGTTGTCTATGCATCTAAAACACTAACACAAACAGAAAGAGCGTATGCACAAATAGAGAAAGAACTATTAGCAGTTGTATTTGGTTGCAGAAAATTTCATCACTTGTTATATGGCTGAAATGATATCACAGTGGAGACAGATCGTTTGCCATTGGTCCGTATTCAAGACAAACCATTGGGACAAGTTCCGTTACGACTACAGAAAATGCTTTTAAAACTACAGCCGTACAACATCAGGTTAGTCGGAAAACCAGGTAAAGACATACCTATCGCAGATGCATTGAGGAGATTTCCAGTGAAAGATGAATATCCTGGCCTGGTAGATGATATGCGAGATTGTCACGTTTTCACAACTGAAGTCGCAAGTTTGTCTGCATTCACCGAAGAAAAGCAACAAGAGCTAAAGATCACGACAGAAAATGATACAGAATATCAAATTCTCAAAGAACAGATTGTGAAAGGATGGCCCGAAAATCGAGACGAGGTACCACCAGAAGCAAGGCCTTATTGGGATTTCCGAGAAGAGCTGACAGTATATGATGGTATATTATTCAAAGGAGAGAGAGTCATGATGCCAAGGTCAATGAGACATAACATACTGAAACTCGTACATCAAAGCCATCAAGGAGTTGTGAGATCAAAGCAGCTTGCACGTGACATTTTATTTTGGAAAGGAATGAACAAACAAATCGAAGACACTGTCTCAAAATGTACCACATGTCAAACAATGAGAAATGCACAACAAAAAGAACCAATGATTAGCACACCTACACCAACGTTGCCATGGCAATATGTTTCAACAGACTTATTTGAAAACCAAGGAACACATTATCTAGTAGTAGTTGATCATTACAGTGGATATTTGGAGATCAATGAATATGAAAAAGAGATCACATCCGAACAAACAGTTCAGAAGTTGAAGAAACTTTTCGCTACGCATGGCATACCTCAGATTGTGTATTCGGACAATGGTCCACAGTATGATGCTAAAGAGTTTAAAGATTTCAGTCAGATCTGGGGATTTAAACACCAAACATTCAGTGCCCGATATCCACAAGCAAATGGACTGGCGGAACGCGCAGTTCAGACAGCGAAAAGACTTGTTATAAAATCTCTGAAAGAAAAATCAGACCTGCATTTAGTATTGTTAGACTACCGAAATACACCAAAAGATGCAAAAATTGGATCACCAGTGCAAAGGTGCATGAGTCGTAGAACCAGAACGAGGTTACCGACAAATGAGAAGTTGCTTATTCCACAAGTGATAAAGTGACGTCAGAAATCGACATTCAGAAACAGAAAAGTAAATCAAGATATGATCAGAATTCGAAACCACTGCCACCACTGGATCTTGAAAAATGTGTAAGATACAGACATGAAAACAAGTGGATGCCAGCTCAGTTATTAGGGCAAGCTGAGAAACCCCGAAGCTACATATTACAAACACCAGCAAGCAGGATGATTTGTAGAAATCGTAGACATTTACTGCAAACAAATGAAGATGATGTCTATCACAGCGCTTCACAGAGATATCTTAGAAGAAAATCACAAGATGATTTGATTGCAGAAGAGTCTGTCCCAGAAAATGTGCCAAATATCCCTAAAAGACCCCCAAGACAAAATATGTCTCAATCAGGGTCACCCAGAGCTAGCCATATATGTGAATCTCCACAATTGAAACAAAGTATTACACATGCTAAAAATAAAAATCAAATGCAAAATATTGCTCCTGCTCAAAAGAGTGAAATTGTAACAAGAACAGGAGGAATTTCTAAAGCTCCTACAAAACTAAGAGATTTTGTTATGTGAATTGTTCAAATGAGCAAGAATGTTACAAGAAAAATGTAATACTTAATGATTGAGAATAAGAGTTGTAAAAGAAAGAATACTTTTGTATTTGTAAGAGTTAAAATACTCTTGTATTTGTGTAGTAATTTGGTAGATTTTTTTTTTACTTCATTTTATATATTATTATGTTGTTATATCTGATTGATATAATGTGTTATGTAGTTAGTAAAAAAAAAAGGGCCCAGTTTTTAATGTTAAAGAAAAATTTAATTTTGTGTATTTACACTTATCATATTAAAAGAAAAATACATTTATCATATTATTAAAATAGACATTAATAACAACATAGTTTATTATGTCTTTTGATGTTTTAACTATAAGATATGTAAATCCAAATTTATGTAACAATAATTAATTGTCTTAATTGTTAAAAAAAAAAGGGGGAGATGTTATGTTTGTGACATTATTAGCCAATCAGCACTTAGTATTTTGTATGTGCGAGGCTATTCTAAATAAAGTACAGGAAGCTGCGGCACGTCTGAGTTTTGTTGTTATTCGATAACAAGTGTTTTATGAGAACCCAAAGACATAACACACACCTCTAATGATCTATCATGATAGTCAAGCACCCATTTAATGACAAACAGGGAAAGGTTCCTACATATCAACAGATTGACTCTGACTACTATAAGAAGGGCCTTTTGTTTTGCTTATTGTTTTGAATTAAGCGAAATGCTATACAACGGGCTATCTAGGCTCTGCTCACCATGGGTATCGAAACCCGGTTTTCATCGGTGTGAATCCGCAGACATACCGCTGTGCTACTGGAGGGCAGAAGAACCTTTCATTATAGTCAGCAGTATACAAACACTCTAATTTACAATTAGAAATAATATTAAATGTTTTGTGAGCATAAACATTTATAACACAAGAGCTATTGCCACAATAAGGCACGAGTCACATTATTTGTTTTTTGTTCCATAAACTTATAACATCAGTGCTATTGCCACAATGAGGCACGTGTAACCTTGTTTTTAGTTTTTTTTTGTGTTTTTTTTTTTTTGGCAAAGGGCTCCTTCGAGTTTCATTATATTAATTCTACAAAGGGATCTCTTGATAGTCAGCAAACAACAGAAACACTTAATAGTAAATCGACAAGAGGAGCTTCAGGAAATAGGCAAGAGCGTTCTCTTGTTTGGTAAATTGACAAAAAGTTGATTTGATAATATATTGATTAGAAGAGCTCCTGAAGGATATTAGAAAAATTAAATGTAATAATTTCTGTGTGCTTATATGTTTGATTAATATTTGCAAATTACGGGTCATGCTGACGAAATCAATATAATTTATTGATTGCTGTTTCACTAAACATTACACTATGTAAATATATATATATATATTACTCTTTCTTGTTCCTGGGCAGAAAGTGTTATTTTCCAAATGATTATGGCTAAGGTAAATGGAAAAGACCAATTTTTTCTATTCAAACTTTGCTTTTATGACCTGTGAGCGGAAAACGAAAACATGATGGGAGACTATATTTGGGGACTGATACGTGAAAGTGATTTACATTACAGTCGCAATTCTAAAAAAAAACACTCACTTTTAAACATTTTTGTTCATTTTTGTATAACTTTAGTGTAAATACGTGTAAATCTTGATTCATATGTTGTTTTATTCAAACCTTATGTAAATGAAAATGTGCTTGCTTCATTGATTGATTTAGTGTTTTATGGCACAAAGCAGCTAGTCTATCTGCGCCAAATGTCCGGTAAAAAGGTAAAAATAAATTAAATGTAGTAAAATACATAAAAGGAAATGAAAGTAAAACAAAACAACATTGAAAAACAGAAAAAGCATAAAACAAATGTTGACACCTAGTCTACAATGTTAAGAGAAAAAGCTGAGTAAGAGAAGTTGCAAAGGACTTTCTCTAGCAAAATGGTAATGATCATAACCCGCCAGGAAGACTAACAGGTAAGTACAAGAACCACCGTCAGTCACCTAAAGTTGGCCTTTCCAGTCTTGGTTCCGGGTTATGTTGTCATAACAGCCATTATCAAAAGATAAAATAATAAAAATGTTAAAAGGCATATAGCAAAATCGTAATAAAAATTAGCCAAATGACCTGTAAAAAGGTAAATGTAGTAAAATTCGTAAAAGGAAACGAAGGTAAAACAAAACAGCAATTAAAAACAGAAAATGGCATAAAACCAATGTTGACATCCAGTCTACAAAATTGTAAAGGACTTCCTGTAGCAGAATGGTAATGATAATAACCTGCCAGGAAGACTAACAGGTAAGTACAAGAACCACCGTCAGTCATCTGAAGTTGGTCTTTCCAGTCCTGGTTCTGGGTTATGTGTCATTATGGCCAATACAAAAAGTAAAGTAATAAAAGTGTTAAAAGTCATGCAGCAAAATTGTAATAACAACTCGTCAGGACAACTAACGGGTAGTTCAAACGGATAGTTCAAGCATCAGCGTTAGTCACCTGAAGTTGCCCTTTCCAGTCTTGATGTCGAATTATTTAATGATTATCCATTTTATAATTTCAAATTGAACTAGAGAGATTGAGACTCTGAAAAGGGAACCACAATAAAAAAGTGTAACGGATAAATATCCAACACTTAAATGAGATTAAGAAAATTAATGGCCATTAAAAAACTAAAAACTTTATCAAGGTGGACAGTGTCCCCATCACCAATAACACTGTCCAATGTTACGGACAAACCCTGGGACAGAACATGTTTAAAATAGTGCCGTCGTAACGAAGGCAAGAAAGTAAAATGTGGCTTACAGTGATTTGAGTGTTACACAAACTATACACTAGTGCATCAGTTCCAGCTAAAAGAAAATGATGAGTTAAAAAACTGTGACCAATGCGTAGTCTAGTTAGAACAACTTCCTCCTTCCGAACCTTATGGAAGCTAGACGGCCAAAGCCCAATATAGGGTTTTATTTGAAAAAGCTTATTGTCACGTTGCTCACTCTAAGTGGACTGCCAGCTGGTACGGAGCCGAGCCTTGAATACAGGACAGGCACAATGATGATAGTGCCAGATCAGATAAATTTAGCTGTCACGTCTGCAAGCGCATTTCCGTGAATACCAACGTAGCCTGATATCCAGAAAAACTGGATAGAAGTAGATGTTAATGAGAAATGGGCCAGTCGGTTTTGAATATCAGCGAGAACAGCGTGTGAGCCAACGTGAAGCGATTCCCAGGCCAGTAAAGAACTAAGCAAGTCAGTATAAATAGTGCAGTCAGAGTACTTCTCAGCTTCAATATGATCCAGGGCAAGAGATACGGCATACAGTTCAGCAGTGAACACAGAAGCTGTAGAGGGGATTCTGCACGCAACCACCAAACCACAACAAACCATGGCAGAGCCCACAGAATTACCTGATTTGGAACCATCCGTACAAATTGGAATGGAATAATTGTTCGAAAGATGTTCAGTAAATAAAATACGGTACTTCCAATTGGGAGTATCTGCCTTTTTCATATGACTTAAAAAAAGGTCACATTTGGGGGCTGTAATAAGCCACGGGGGATGGGCTGACCAGTGGATTCTGCAATGTTATTCAAGAACAGACCCAATTCATCAAATTGCGCCTGGATGCAAAGGCCAAAAATAGCAATGGCAGATTGTCTGTTCTGAAAACGTAAGGCCCACTGAGGAAGGAAAACACATCCCCATGTGGGATGCTTTGGTAAGGAACGAAGTTTCGAAGAATATAGTAAAGACAGTTGCAAATGACGAAGGTGCAGAGAAGGTTCATGAGATTCTACGTATAAGCTTTGAACTGGGGAGGTGCAGAAAGCACCAGTGCAGAGTTGAAGTCCTTGAGGGTGAATAGGGTCCAACATCTTTAAGACCGAGGGTCTGGCAGAGCCATAGACCATTGATCCACAGTCGAGTTTTGATCGGATAAGAGCACGATATATCTTTAACATAGAACATCGATCCGCTCCTCAACTAGCGGTAGAGAGGACACGGAGGATGTTCAGTGCTCTTGTGCATTTGGCCCGTAGCTACTTTAAGTGTGGTATAAAGGTCAGCTTACAGTCAAAGATAAGCCCCAATAACTTGGTCTCAGGGACCACTGGCAGCGAAACTTCACCGATACGGAGTTCAGGATCAGGGTGAATACCCCGTTGGCGGCAAAAGTGCATGCAAACGGTTTTAAAGAGATAAAAATTAAAGCCGTTCGCCGTAGTTCACTTCAATACACGATTGAGGGCAGTTTGTAGTTGCCACTCAATATATCTCATGTTCGATGACTGACACGAGATGTGAAAGTCGTCGATACAGATCCCGATTGCAATAGTGAGAGGGAGTTGTTCAGTGATGGCAGTTATCTTTATACTGAAAAGAGTGACACTCAAAACACAGCCCTGAGGGACCCTAAGTTCCTTTACAAAAGAACGTAAAAGTGTCGAACCCACACGAACTTGGAATCTCCTATCCATTAAAAAATTTTAATAAACATGGGTAACTGGCCACGTAACCCATATATATGGAGGTCTCGCAAAATGCCATACCTCCATGTTGTATCATAAGCCTTCTCAATGTCAAGGAATATTGATACAAGATGTTGGCGTTTGAGAAAGGCTTCTCTGATTGATGTTTCAAGTCGAATTAGGTGGTCCGTGGTGGAGTGCTGTCGTCGGAACCCACACTGGGTGGGCGAGAGGAGGCTGTTTGATTTGGACGGCAGTTTAAAGGAATCTTGGGATCTTTTCCAGGCTTAGAGAAAGATAAGATAATAAAACAATTAGAAGAATATCAAGAGAAGCAGGAGAGAGATAGCACAGCATGTCATAATGTACATCATCAGGTCCAACAAATGTACTGCCAGACCGATAAAGGGCCATTTTCAGTTACACCAGTGTAAGTGGACAATTATAGTCAAAGAGACAGTCAGTTCGAAAGAAAAGAGATAACGCTCTGCCCAAATCTTGATGGCCAAGAAGGTGGAAGAACAAGCAGAAGTGCTAGATACCCGGCAAAAGCTTTCACCTAGAGTATCGACGATGGTCCGAACATCAGCTACCTCTTGGCAATAAGAGAGTAAAATCGAGAGGGGGACAGAATTGTAGTGCCCACTAGAACTGGTGGTAGAAGATATGCGAGTTGTGAACGTAATCCAAGATTTCTTCTGGATTTGACGTCTTACCCACCTAGCATGTGCACGGGCCCATTGGAAAGCGATGCAGTTCGAAAGTGTGGGATGTCCACGGAAAGTATCCCAGACCCGTTTTTGAGCCTTCCGTGCCAAGTGGTAAGCAGGATTCTACCACGGACGAGAATATCGTAGAAAACATGTCAAGGTTTTAGTAATACACTGAGCAGCTGCTTGTATAATACAGTCAGTTACCGCTGCCACACAGTCGTCTATTGATGGCTGATTCACGATGGCAGGATCTAGTTCTGCAAAAGCAGTGAAAGCATCAGTGTCTGCCTGATCCAGCTTCCACCGGGGCACGCGGGTAGGGTGGCATCGACCACGGCCAGTCTCTCTAAAAAGTATAAGAAAATGATCACTGCCTAGTGGATTATTGTCAACCCTCCATCAAAATTGGGAAAATAATGAAGGGGAGCAAACTGAGAGATACATAGCGGTAAAGAACTGACTAAGTGCGTGAAAAAGTCGAAGAACCAGTATTGAAAAGAGAAAAATTGGGGTCAGAGAGCATACGCTCTATAGAGCGACCTCTCCTATCAATAACAGCACTTCCTCAGAGGGGATGATGTCCACTAAAGTCCCCCAGGATTAGAAAAGGAGACGGCAACTGTTCAACAAGAGCATCAAGGGTCTGATTGATCATATGTCTCTCCAGGAGACAGGTAGAGAGAACAAACAGTGATGGTATGATCCAAGGAAACACGGATGGCCACGACCTCCAAGGGTGTGTTAAGTGACAAAGACAGGGTGGGCACATGCTGATCAACCAATAGCGCTACCCCTCCATGTACTCGTCCATCACACAGCCTGTCATTTCTGTACAGAGAAAACTGCCGAATGCTGACTTTAGAAATGTTTTTGTTAGAAAAGACATACAGGATGGTAGGAAGCAATCAGTGTTTTGATCTCATCCAGATTAGAACGTAAACCTCGACAGTTCCATTGTACCAAGATGGTCATTTTTTAATGACGGGTAGGCGAGGTGACTGGAGAACCCTTCTGTTTACGACCACGTCTTTTTCCTCACTGTCCTTATTCGGAGGAGTTCTATCGACCTCCATGGATCCTACCCTGGGTCGATTGTGCAGGTCTTTGTTGTTGGAAGGGGATTCCAGTGACTGAGGACGCGAACGAATGATTGTTTTGCATCGTGGGGTGGGAGAAAAAATGTATCAGAAGAAGAACTGTATTTGAAACCGAAGGATGTGGATCTTGAGGTTTGTTGGAATGTATGGGAGGAACAGAGATGGGTGTAGAAGTCGATTCATCAACCTTTTTAACCATGAAAGTCAAAAGGTTTTTCATTTGTTTTGAAAACGATTCTCTTGGAGGCACAGAGAGATCTGTCTGCACTCCCACTGTAGTTGTGGAATGAAGTGCAGCAGCATATGTCCGAGATGGAGTGGCGGACAGCAATTTCCGAGCCTCAGGATAACTAATGTTATGAGTCGTTTTCATACGCTGCAGCTCTTTTTCCTCCAACCATTTTGGGCAAGAACGAAAGTAGGAAGAGTGGGAACCATCTCAGTTGACACAGTGTGGGTCCGTGTCACACTCATAAGCATCGTAGTCCTTGCCACCACAACGAGCACATGTCAGGAAATCACGACATGACGTCTTTGAGTGGCCGAACCTCTGACAATGGAAATATCGGAGAGGGTTTGGAATGTACGGCTGTACCCTGCAAATTAGATAACCTGCCTTGATGGTGGCAGGTGCACGTGGTGATGTAAATGTCAAAACGAGGATATTTGTTAGCAGTGTAACTCCATCTTTGCGAGTGGAGATGCGCCTCACTGCAAAAAACTCCTTGAGTGGAGAGACCAGCAAGAATCTCTGACTCGGGGACGTTCTTCAAATCCCTCTCAACAATAACTCCTTGTGATAAATTCAAGGTAGCATGAAGGGTAACCTCAATAGGTACATCCCCAATTGCCTTTGAGTTCAAGAGGAGTTCACTGTGTTGGGATGTGGATGTTTCAACCAATATGTCTTCAGATCTAAGCTTCTTTACTGACTCTGGAGAGCCAGCAAGTCCCTCTAGTCCCTTCTGAATAAAAAGGGGGACATTTGCCCTAAAGGTTTTTCTGAAAGAGAATGTAATATAAGGAAATGAGGTACAGGTGTCACATATGTTGAAGATTGCTGCTCAGAGTCTTCAAGACGTTGTCGTTCACCTATTGACTATTTTTTCACTATTTAATTTAAATTTTTTGTTGGAGGATCCATAGGAAAAAAAGAAAATTTCGGTACCCACTGACCCCACCCACCATGTAGCCCTACGAGGGAATGCAGTGTCATGCAAGGACATTGCAGCAACGCCAGGGTTTCGTGAGAACTATACCGAAACACCAGCATCAGACACAATGTCCACAACACCCGTTGAAAACTTCCAACACTGGTACTTGGTTGACTCTAGCCCAAGTGGACCAGCCGATTGACCCAAGGGGCTCACCTATAGGAATTCAAGGCCAAAGTGGTGTGTTAGGGTTGGACCCATCAACCACCAGGATCCTCTCCTCCCCTTCACGGGTCGCCACGCGCTGCAAACACGTGGGTGGATGTTTAGATCCCAGAGGAGGTAAACTGAAAGAACAGAACCTTCCCTGGGAGTTCCCCTCACATCATACAGAAATCTACACCGAGGGGTGAAAATATGCGAATTTGCCCGTTTTTACATAGAAAATAGATTAATTTCTAAATTTCATTATCCAGATCACAAAAGTAAAGTTTAAAGGGAATAATGGCTATTTTCTGTACTTTTACAAGATAAGCAATTAAGAAATAACACATAATATCCAGGAACAACATTTGTGTTACATAGTGTTATATATAAATCGTAGCTACCAGTGAAATTGCATCAATTTTTGTCCATGCAAACGCTGTGTTACTGTTCATTTATTTATGCCCCATAGTAGCACAGCGGTATATCTGTAAATTTATAGTGCTAGAAATCGGGTTTCGATACTCGTTGTTGGAGGAGCACAGAGAGACCGTTGTATAGCTTTGTGCTTTATAGCAATCGTCAACAACAAAAGCTATTTCTTATTTCACAATTCATTATTTGGGTAATGCATTATAACACTTTAAAAAGTATTCTGGTGACCTACATTTAATGCGCCCATTTTGCGCTTCTATATAGAAATTATGAGGCACCAGAGTTGAATAGTGGTTCCTCACTGAGAAAGTGTAGCTTCATTTCCAAAATCCTTCATAAGGATGGGGTGAGCTTTAGTGTATTTTTCGTATCTACAAAGCTCAGGAAAGTATTACTTTTTATTAGCAAATATTGCTATTTCATAACATAAATGTCACTTTAAAATTACAGACTTTTTAAATCATTTATACCTATTCTCTGTATAACACGATGCAGCATACAATAAGCTATAAGGATTACACTTTACAGTTTCTCAATTGGACAAAAATTGATAGGGTTATTACTGGACTCATCTTCTACAAAAATCCCTCAGTTAATGACAGTACTTCTTGTTGTGTAACTAATGGGTCTAATAAGTGAGGCTTTTTCTTCTTCGTTTTTAAGATCAAAACCACTAGCCCTTCAACAGATAGTTCCAAGCCCCATTGATTGTGACTATAACTTGGCTACCCTTTGGCATGTCTTCATAAATATCAATTATTCTCTCGATTGCCTACATGTGCAAGGTTCCAAGACAATCTATACAATTTCTGTAGATGCGATTATGAAGGACGTTTTGACAGCTTTTGATGAGGATTTGTTTTGAATTTTGCGCAAAGCTACTCGAGGACTATCTACGCTAGCCGTCTCTAATTTAGCAGTGCAAGACTAGAAGGAAAGCAGCTAGTTATCACCACCCACCGCCAACTCTTGGGCTACTCTTTTACAAAGGAATAGTGGGATTGACTGTAACATTATAACGCCCCCACGGCTGAAAGGGTAGGTATGTTTGGTGTGACAGGGATTCGAACCCGCGACCCTCGAGTGCCTTAACCACCTGGCCATGCCGGGCCGTTTGGTGAGAAAATTCCATCTTTAAAGCCGAAAGACGCGGGATTTAAAAATACGTTTGGTACTGACAAGGTCAGTAATGGTAAAAGTAGTAGCTTTTCAATACACCAGAACATAAAGAACAAGGTTTCCAATCGAACAGACAACAAAGAAAGGGCGCAAAATTTTGTATTCAAAATTATTGGTAAGATGATGTGACCACTCTGAAACCCTGTGCCTCTTTGACTGCTCAAAAATCCCTACAGAAATACATTAGCACCATACAGATTGCATGTTTGAATAGTGGCTTTACAGCAATCTTTCTACAGGGTGTTCGGAAAGTCACTGTGCAGTTTTGTAATCAAATAGATATAAAGGTGGACAAAGACTTTCCAAACACCCTGTATGAGATCACGCATTCTTCAGAGAACTGCCATATCTGTGTTGAACATTGTCTGTCGTAAAACTATATATAAACTGATTCATTTAATTTATATTAATTACAGTAGAACCTCAAAATTATATATACGAGTAGAACATACAAAATTAAATCTGTAATGACTTTACATCACAGAGCAGGGGATTAGTTCTCTTTTATTTTGTGGTGTGGTTTCAGAGCTCACCACCTGATCAAATTCTAGCAGCATTTTGTAAGCCCCATCAGCACAATTAACTTTTATACGTGAATATATTTGTTTTTATGATCCGCAACCGGTTCCAGGTATTACCATGGAAACATATGTAGAACTGTTTCTGCTTTCAACCTATTATTATGTGTGTTTTATACCAAAGCCACATCGTGCTATCTGCTATCCATTATTTATAGCAGAAAAGTAAAAAAGCAAAAGTAATATTGTGAGATATATTGTTTACATGGATTTATATTTATCAAAATTTAATTTCTTCTTTATTGTAATAGCATATTTATCATTTATATTTCATGAATTTCAAATCACAGTCTTTACTGGATGATAAATGATTCGATAATTGTTACGGGTCACACTGTGTGACTTCACAGAGTTCTTAATTTTTTCCCAATCAAACAGTTTTGCGTTTTTGAAAATGTCAGTATATGAAATGGAAATGAAGTTTTCCACGTTTTTTTTTCTTACTTTCGCAACAGGTTACCTTAACCAAACTAACCTTTCAGAAAACTTTTGACAGTTTCAAACAGCGATTAAACTAATGAAGTGGTTAAATGTAAAGGTAATTCTTGATTAATTAAAGACTTAAATGAATTGCGTTATGAATAATTGTTATCATATAAAAGTTTTATCAGGTTCCAGTCAGTTATTATACAAATTATTTTTAACGGAGCTTAATGTCATGCCAACAATTTTATATTTTCTATCAAACTATCAAATTCCATGTCTTATTATACTACGTTATTGCAGATTATGATAATACTACATTCTGTAAAAATATTGCTATCTTATATGAATGTTTGGTGTAATGCTAAATAAAGAAGTGCTGGAACAAGAAACCCGTTGAAAAAATCCCAATAAGGTGGGATTCGTTAGAAATAGTGGTAGAAATGGGTATATAATAAAGTTTTATATATATATTGTATTTTTTGTATATACACAAACAAGATATTTATAGAAGTTGTAAAAGTGTCTCATGTTGTACAAGATATTTCATAACTACTAACTCACAGCTCCTCAGTAACCAATGTTTTGTGGCACAGTTTAGTATAGTAATCGTGTATCATTAAAAAAGTCTTTTTACTACTATGCAGTTGTTTATATGCTGAAGAAGCAAGCTAAGTATGCAAAGATCCAATAATTGTGATAAAAACATCTGAAGTTTGAAGAAGAAAAAATTATTAAAGGTTATTACTTAACGAATGAAAGTGTACAAGCTTGCAAACTCATCGCTTTCTCTTGTTGCAAAAACGATAACCAATGGTATGAATAAGATTGATCAGAACATGTGATATCATCACAGCTCAATTCCAGTCAGAATCATAGAAAAGACGTCTCTGCAACCGATTAAAATTAATAATTTTTAGTTAGCAATGTTCTTCATGTCGTTATATTTCCATCAGTAAAATTCGCATAAGGGGTTCGCGGTCGTTATTCTTCGCTATGATTTGGAAGCTGACCCTGATATTATTTTTGTCTGTGGGACTTCTACTACTTACAGAGGCATCCGCAGCAGAATTTAAGTATGTTTCGCTTTTAATTTCAACCAAAATTATTAATGACGTTGTAACACTTGTATTATATTTTTATTATGCTCTATTTTATTGTTTGTTTTAGGCCTGGGTCACATTACGCTATATGTTGTGTCCAACACCAGGAATCGAACCCCGATTTCAGCGTTATAAATCTTTACATTTGCTGTTCACCCACCAGGAAAATTTATGCCTTGCGATGATTCCTTTTAATTTATCCAATATGTATGAACACAAGGATCTGTTTCTTTTTAATTTCGCGCAAAGGTACACGAGGGCTATCTGCGCTAGCCCCCCATAATTTAGCAGTGTAAGACAGCTACTCATCACCACCCACCGCAAACTCTTGGAGTACTCTTTAACTAACGAATAGTGGGATTGAACGTCACATTATAACGCCTCCACGGCTGAAATGGCGAACATGTTTAGTATGACGGGGATTCAAGCCCACCACCCTCAGATTACGAGTCAAGTGCCTTAACCACCTGTCCATTCCGGGCCTTTTTCTGAGTGAACTGCACTTTACTGAACTTCGCTTTATTTACTTAACTTGCGCTTGCTTGGTAGCCTATATCTATATTTTGTCCAACTGATGCGTCGAACTTTCTTTAAACTATACGTGTGGTGCATAAGGTAAAAATATTCACTTAAGGTAACAAGAAAAATGCCGAAAATTCAAGCAATTTGATGTTAAAAGTATTAGTAAGGCCCAGATAACCATGTAATTGCAAACAACTTACGACTCTTACAGACTTATGTAATGAAATCTGTCACAACTACAGTTACGACAGAAAGTGTTCGTACCCCTGTGTCCCGAGTGGTTTTTTGCTCATAACTTAAAAAGTATCACGATTAGGCTAATAGACGTGTTATATATTATAAATATTATACTAACACACATCTACATAAATCTTTATGTAAATTAAATGACAAATAAACTGTTTATAAACAAATAACCAAACATATGAGGAGCAGAAAGTGTTCGTACAGTTCAGAACGTGTTAAAAAAGTAATATTCCCGTAAAAATTTTGTTTAGTTTGGCGAACAAACTACATTATACCATTCCAGAACTAGACACTTGGACAACTAGACAACTGTCCAGTGATTTAAAAAACCGAATTATTGTAAAATACAAGTCTTGTGTGTCTCTTTCCGGTATTGCTACACAACTTAATGTGCCGAAATCTACTGTTCAAAGTATAATTGCCAAGTTTAAGCTTACAGAAACAACTTCTAACCTCCCTCGTTCCAGACGCCCCACCAAAATTCCAGAGAGAACCAAGAGGAAGGCTCTCAGAGAAGTTAGTAGGAACCCTCGTTTAACACGTAATAACATACAGAAACTGGTAAGGGAAACTGAGGTTGAAGTAAGCACCTCTACAGTTACAAACATGTTACTCTCTTCTGGGTTCAAAGCATGCTGTCCTCGTAGAACTCCATATCTAAAGCCTGTTCATTTAGAAGCAAGATTGAGGTATGCAAGAAAGCATGTAGATAAATCTTTACCTATTGGAAGAGTATTCTTTGGTCAGAAGACACTAAAATCGAGCTTTTCGGCCACAATGATGTTCGCTATATTTTCCGTAAGAAGAGGAACGAAATTTTTTAAAGAACACCGTCCCTACAGTTAAACACGGAGGTGGCTCGATCATGCTATGGGGTTCCTTTAGCTCTTTTGGTGTAGGCAGCCTTCACCGCGTCAACGGAAGCATGAAAAAAGAAGAGTGCATTAATATATTAGGCACTTATATTGAGAATGATGCTCGGAACTTGCGGCTTGGGCGTCGTTGGATCTTCCAGCACGACAATGATCCCAAGCACACATCAAAATATGTGTAATCCTGGTTGAAGAGGAACCATATAAGCGTTCTGGAGTGGCCATCGTAGTCACCCGATCTCAACCCAATTGCAAACGTTGGCATGAGTTGAAGACCAGGGTTCATCAGCGTCATCCGAAAAACTTGCAAGAGTTGGAGGCCTTCTGTAAAGAAGAATGGAAGAAAATACCAGTCGAGTACTGTCAAAAGATCATGGAGAGCTATGAGGAGAAATTGCGCCAAGTAATTCACCTAAAAGACTACACAACTGACCATTAAAGTAGACGCAAGAACACTTTCTGCCCCTCCTATATTTGGTTATTTGTTTATAAACAGTTTATTTTTCGTTCAATTTACATAAACATTTATGTAGATGTGTGTTAGTATAAAATTTATAATATACTGTACTTTCATTATCCTAATCATGATACTTTTTTAAGTCATGAGGAAAAACTACTCACGACGCATGGGTACGTGCACATTCTATCGTAACTGTAACGCTTTTATAACATTCCATCTTCCCCACACCTGTCTTAAACATTAAACAAGCGTTAAATATTAAGTCACAAATAAGCTAAGTAATAATTATCAAACTTAATAATTTAGTGTAGGCGTTATTATTTAATTCATGCTTACTTGTTTCTGAAATTAAGCAGCAAACTACATAAGAGGATATCTGTCCTCTGGCCACCCCGGGTATAGAAACTCAATTGCTAGCATTGTGAGACTGCAGACAAAACACTGTGCTACTGGAAGTGGGATTTATTTTATTAGTTACTATTTAACAATAGTTTGATTTTTTTTTAATAAAAAGAGTGCTGAAAGTAGTATTTTAAAAGCAATAGTTAAGACACGTTTAGCTTGTTGACTGCCAAGTATTTCAGCTGCTACAGCAGCTTCTATGCCGGTTTTTTTAAGCAAAGTTGAGTAGTTTGTAAAACAAAGGAAATAAGCAAAAAATACTATTTTTTCTCCAAGCCAAACTTATAGTAGTACACAAAATGAAGAAATATGCATAAAACATGAAACAATGATGCACAAAATGTCATTTTTGGGTATTGAAATACATGACACATTTAATAATTCACTTTCGTGTGAAATGTTCTGAAACAGGGGTCAACGCAAAGAGCTACTTTGCAATCAGTAGATTCATATCTGCTTTCCCTCCTCGTGGATTTGTCAGAGCACACTTTACACTTTTTAGTGGGGTACTTGTGCTTTTCTGTTTGGGGAATACGTGTTGGGAAGTGACGTTTTGTGAGGCGAAGGGGGTCTTCCAAGGAAGACTGACCTCTGGTGGATTTTGGGCGCTGGGTGTGGTAATCTTCAATCAGGGTACGGATGACACTGAGTCTAAACTCCAGGAGAGACAGATTGTTTCCCATTGATTTGTAAACTACCAAAGTATTGTACACTGCTATATCCATCATGTGAAAAAATACTTTTTTATACCACTTGACAGCCTTGCGCATACTCGGATAAGCATGCAACACACTGTCACATAAGTCAACCCCTCCCATATAACGATTGTAATCAATGACACATTTTTTGTTTTACAATAGCTGCACCAGTAGCACGGTTGATTTTTCCAGTGTTGTGCATGGTATTGTCATGTATTATACTCAACATGAAAATGTCCCTCTTATCCTTTCAATGAAAAACACCAATGCTGTTTTTTTGGTGCCACTTCCATTTCTCCCTTTTGGATATTTGTGAAACATTTCGGAATCCCTATTCGATTTTTCATTACTGTCCCACACAAATAGGTGTCACGATCAAGCAATGATTTTGCTAAAGTGGGACTTGTAAAAATAAGCCAAATAGAGCTTATAATTTTGTCCAAACAATGGTTCCATCAATGTGTGTACAACACGTTCGCCCTGTCCGCCCTCTTTAGTGTTGTACTGTGTAGTAGCACCAGTGTAGATGAGGAAGTCCCAAACATAGCCTGTTACACTTGCACATAGCTCATAACTTTTGACTCCAAACCTAGCCCTTTTAGATGGAATGTACTGTCGAAATCCCAGTTGACCCTTCCATTGTATCAAAGATTCGTCAATACAAATATGTTTGTTTGGTACATATGAGGTTCTAAAGCTTTCCCGTAAATGGTCTTATCTTGTGCTGTTGTTGGTCAACAATATTTTCCTGGGTATTGTCAGCAAAGTGTAGCATCGATAGCAGCAAAAGAAACCGGTTTTTTGACATGCACTGATAAAAAATGGGTGTGGCAAGCAAAGGGTCAGTACTGAAGTACATGGAAATAATTGGTTTTCTTTCTATGCCCATTAGCATTATCAGACCCATAAATTTATAAATTTCCATCTCATTAGTTGGCTTCCATGATTTTACTCTGGAATGTTCCTTCAAATCAGCGCGGGCCATTATAGTTTATGCATATTTATTGGTCTCTGTTACAATATGGTTGACAATTGTGGGAGGGAAGAACTTTGAAAACAATGAAAGGGCTTTGAGTCTTGGCTCAAATCGTCATACTAGACACCGTGATTTTCTAAGAAGGGTTTATAACTGAAGCAGCAAAGGATTCAGCATTCCAATCTTTGTCATTAGGGCACTTTTTTCTTGGAACTGTTCTTACCACGACTTGCAATTTTAGATTTACTTCCTGGTGTTATCGCCCGTTTACCAGTGCTGGTTGATGGCCAGTTATCATCATCTTCACTAACATCTGACCCTTGTATTTCCGTATTTTTCAAAAAATCTTCAAAATCCGAATCTTCTGAATCGCCACTGCTATTTTCAAACTCCGAACCAAGTTTAAAATACAACTCTAATGCTTCTTCATTTTGTAACTTTTTTTCGTGACGCCATTTTGAATCGAAAGTGAAGCAATTTGTAAGCAGGTCAAATACATGAATGATGCTGACATCTAGCGTTGATGTAAGGCATTATTGAGAACTAATTAACTCGTTCGTGGCACTGTGTCACCGATTGGCTTGGACGAGTTTTCTCGTCTACAGCACTGAACAGGTTAGTTATGTTACTCTGTAAGAGTTGTACCTTGCACTTGCAATTCATTTTTGTCGAGTCTATATTGTTTATGTCATGTTGCTCGAATATTCTGTATTTTTCTCGTTACCTTACCTGAAAACATACCAAGGATCTAAAACAAACCATGTCACAAAGAAGATAAGAGATATCGAAATTGACATACATCCCACCAAAAATAGTTGTCATCTATGCAATAAAGCTCGTTATCAAACCTGTAAGTTCATAAAAACTATTGACTCGTTTTCTGACAAGCACAACTAAAGAAAATTTAAAACTATCATTTGCGCAACACAAAACATTATTTACATTACATAGTGCAAAAATGCAATCACAAATATGTAGGACATACACAACCAATACCAAGAAAACGTTTCAAAAACCATAAACTTTCTGTTAGCACTGAAAGAGATCTCCCTGTTGCTCACACTTTAACCAACCCAATCATTAGACTGACGATGTTACTCTCACTGAGATTGAAACAGAATTCAAAACTAAAGCTGATAAAAGAGATAAAGGAATCTTATTGGATCGCTTATCTAAACACTGTTCATGTTCAACCTTGCAGAATCATTATAGATCTTGGATTCAATGATCTCCGATTTTGGCTTTGTCTCTGTCAGAAAAATAATCTTTATTCTTTACGTATTTCTTTCACATAGTGTGAATCCTAACTTTCCTAAAATATACTATTTATTTAAGATAATATTCCGTACCTGCTTGCATAAAATGGTTGCCTTAACATCTCTATTTTTCGATCAGTTTGCAGGTGCTACCTTTATTTGACTTAAACACTTATATAAAAAGCCAGTTTATTGTAAAATCTCCCTAACAACTTTCCACATAACGTCATCGGCTACATTATGCCAGAAATGAGACAGTTACAATAATATAAGGAAAATACATTAAACAGTTCTGAGAAAACTGGATGAGTTTCAAGACGTCACTCAACTCCCTTTATATGTCGCTTGCTTAATTACAACACAATTCCCAGTTTGCCCCTGAAGAAAAAAGACCCACCCGTTGAAAGTACTCGGGTTAATGTTTATACCACTTTGAATAAAGAATTCTTAAAATGAAGTGTTTTTCTCAGTTGTTAAACGTATACTGTTATAAAACGGAACACAGTATAATATTGTTAAGTATTGATAACACCTATTGAAGAGATATTTAAAATACCATTTTAGTGAACAATTCAAGCCATCTCTACTTAGGAAGTGCTACCAACTGCTTTTTAATACTTATCATACCTAAAAAGATAATATTAATTCAGGCTATACTCACAGAAAATAACGAATAATGTATAACAGTATATTAACCACTACTATCTACTATATCCAAAGCTGATAAGGCCTTCCGTCAAATATTAGGAATCATCAGATATAAGTGGTTAAAGTTTTGTTATCTGTGTCAAGCAATGTGACAGAATTTACCCAGATCTAAAAATGAGTGTGATTAAGTTAAACAACTGGTAAATACAGAGACTTACAAAAATATACCTCATTCCTTGGGTTTATCGTTTTTTCTTTCTTTTTAAAAACACCGAATTACAGAAAGTGTGTTTCAAGTGCTTTATTTCCAGATTTTCTCTTCTCAATAACCTTGAAGTGCCTCCAAATCCAGGGATTTGTCGATCATTTTATTTTTAGGATTATTATTTATAAGCAAAACCCTTCAATGGCACAGTGTGCTAAGTCTAAGTCTGCAGACTTAGAACGCTAGAAACTGACTTTTGATACCCATGGTGCGCAGAGCCCAGATCCTAAATGGTTAATTTTGCGCTTAACTACAAACAATTGCAAGTAAAATCTCAAGATTGTGATTCAATTAAATTTAATCACACTTTTTATGTCGTTAGGATTTGTATTTTAGAAGTACCTAATTTTACGAAATTTTGTATATAAATTGTTTGTTTGTTTTTTGAATTGTTGTTGTTTTGGAATTTCGCACAAAGCTACTCGAGGGCTATCTGTGCTAGCCGTCCCCAATTTAGCAGTGTAAGACTAAAGGGAAGGTAGCTAGTCATCACCATTCACCGCCAACTCTTGGGCTACTTTTTTACCAACGAATAGTGGAATTGACCGTACCATTATAACGCCCCCACGGCTGAAAGGGCGAGCATGCGCGACGGGGATGCGAACCCGCGACCCTCAGATTATGAGTCACACGCCTTAACACACTTGACCATGCCGGGCCGTGTACATAAATACAAAATTAATATTACAAGTACAAGCGTATAGAAAGAGACGGAACAGTTAAAACATGTATTACCGCTTAATATTTCTCAATATATGGAATCATTATTTTCCCATAATGCCTCAAATGAGTAACAATTTTCTTAGCCTTTCGCTCAAGATTTTGAGGGTTTACAAATATTAGAGCTGTTACTGTTTATTTTGAAAATAAACTTTGACTTTTTTATCGTTTCTTATTACATATAGTATATTCAGATATTATACAATATTTCAAATTAGTGTTTTAAATTTATAACTTACCTATCCAGTGTTACAGCCATATGTCAACGCACTTAAAACTCAAATAGGAACTGGGTTTCGAAGCCCGTGATGGCCAGAACACACTTAAGTCATTGTGTACCTTTACCCTTAACTGCGAACAATAAACATGTGATTTCTGACATCTCGTAGTCAATCCAGAATCTTGTAGATTTGTGACATCCTCTAGTAGTCAGTCTAGAATCCAGTATTTTAGAAAGTTACTATTAGTTTATAATGCAAATAAACATGAATCTGGGGGAGATCTTATGAGTATTAATTATCAGTATATTTTTACTGTGTGTGAATTGTATTAAAGTGTAGTGGTTAAAATTATGCTTTTGTCAACAAGCTTTGTTTACGTGATAAATTGTAGAAGAAATATTTATTCAGCCTTTTTTTTTTACACGGTAGAACAACCAGATATATAGTAAACTGAACTAGTATTAGGTAGTAGGCCTATGCTTTTGTTTTGTTTTTAAGTAAAATAGACTATGGAAATCCGATTTTCACTAATCTCTTATTTTCAGACAACGTGGATATGTAATTACAGTACCTAAAGTTCTTCATGGTGTTAAGCCTGAAGTTTGCTTAATTGTGTTTGACCCACCCGGAAGTGGCAATTTGAAAATTTCACTTCATGAAATACTTTCAGGCACTGTTCTTGTAGAGACTTTGGACGTAATTACTCCAGGTAGTTTAATACTGTCTTATCATTTCGTTGTTGATGAATAAATCTGCTATTAATTTGAAATCGTTACTAAAAATAATTTTACTATTTTTATTTTAAAAACGTATTAGTACAAATAACATTTTCTGTATTTTACGTTGTGACAGTTAAAGAAAAAAAATTGTGATATGTCATGAAAGTTTGTAAAGAAATCTATACGAATTATATGTAGCAAACTACGTTGTCAAATAGTATTAGATATAAACATTTTGTTTTGTATATTATAAAGTTTTAGAATTTTAAGAAGTTTAGATCGTGGAACAGTAGCTTATACAGAACTTTTACAAACGGAGTTACCACAGCACAAGTCTCATGGAAGTAATCCCCAGTCTAACCATTACAAAACATTACCATCCAAACAATGCTCAGCCTCAAAGCTGAGTTGTCAATGTAGCATGTCTTGCCATCATAAAGTTTCCAACTGAGAGACTTCACAGACTTAAAATTGTAGAAAGACACTACTGTGAAGTGAAGTAATGAATACACACATATTTGTAAGTTTATATTATAATTTGTAATGCCACTACTTTTATGTTTTGGGGTGGATCTAATCACTTTTAACATCACATAAAAGGTCAATATAATTTTTATAAATGGAGAAAAATAATCAGTTAGAAAGTCATAAAATTATTGTTCTTATTATAAAGAAGACAAAACATTTAATAAACAAAGATTTACATATACATAATGCTTTCCATATAATTCTGAAATAGTGACTAGTAACTGTGTGCTTTGAGTACTTTGGATGTATTTAAGTGAATAAGTGGTTAATAAAGTACTAAAATTTGTTTTTCCCTTCAGCGTTTAAAGTACGTACAGGCATTAAAGTTAATAACAATATTATAGAAAAGATGGCAGTACCATCAATTCAAAGTGCTTTTAAAAACTATAGTTCATTGCTAAATGAAAACATACGCCAGAAAAATCATTGTATTTGTCATATTTTGTATATGGGCTTTGGTTTTTTTATAGTAGGTGTCCGTCATTTGATAGCGATAAATTCAAGCAGATGAAAGCACATAATCTACTTGTTTTAAAATATCATATTTAAAACAACATGTATGTATGAAAGTTCATTAGACTAAAGAGTATCACAGTTGTACCTAAAATTCTAAAGAGTTTTCTTGTCAAACGTCCATACGTGCTGGTTCAGTTTTAAATCCTTCTGGCAAGCGGAATTATTTTTCTCTACATTTATTATTATATAAACTAAGATAAAATTACTTACGTTACCTGTGGGTTACTACAGTTGCATCAAGAACTTTAAAAATTTGTCACTTTTTTCGTCAAAGTCCACACAGACAGGGTTTAATTACTTCAGAAAAGAATTTGATAAGTTATTCTCCTTATGTCTGTAAACTGTGAAACTCACTTTAAAATATCATCTATTAAGGCTAAACTAATAATCATATAGTCTGATTTCACTTTTACTAACTGAATATGTCATCACTTTTAACTTCACTTAATTCAATTGTTATCACAATTATATATATAGTGCTTTAGATAATTGTCTGTTTTGTTTTTGTTGTTGTCAACAACCCAAACAGGCTGGTTCAGTTACTTTAGTAACCTAATCGACAAGACAAATTACACTGCACAACAATTTTTTTGAAAAGTTTTGCTTCCTGAAACGTTTTCGCTGATTGTGACAGGTACCTGGTGGGTATGCACAAATATAGTTTTGGTTTTGCTTCATCATGTAGGAACTCTGAGAAATAGATAGTTAAATGTTTACCGGCAATAACGTATCTAATTGTGTTTATGTTTCTAATACGCTATTAAGTTCAACATATTAAAAGTGTTTTGCCTCTGATTTTCATTTGTATTCAATGTCCGGTGCATCACTTTGCAGTGCCCAACAGTATTCAGCAAACATTGATGGATTCCAGTTGCCCTGATATCGTTTTTCCATTGTAGCAAAACTGAATATTTCGATGAAATGGTATGTGATGGGCAGATTTGGATGTGAGTTTCTTAATCAGAAGCCAAAAATCTATAAGGAACACCCAACAGTGTTTAAGAAGCAAAACCTTTGTTGTGCAGTCACTGCAGTGTTATTTTGCCCCCAGTGGCACAGCAGTATGTTTGGATTTCAATACATGTGGTAAGAAGAGCACAGATAGTCTATATTGTTTTGGTTTGTGATTAACTTCAAACAAACAAACAAATTATTTTTCATATATGTTGTGACAATACAGCTGTAAAATACAATACAGAAATCACCTGTTAAAGCTAATTACTCATGCATTGGCTAACTTGACCTTTTATTTCAGTAACAAACTTTTTTCTATCTTCCTTAAATTGCTGTATCTAGACATATTTATGTATGTGAGAGAAGATATCTAGAACTATCTAGCCTCTAGTAGCAACAATATTGCACATAACTAGAAAAGCTTGGAAGCTTCGAAGTTTGAGTAAGATACAATGATCAAACTGCATACAAAATCACAGTTTGTACAGAGTTAGGTGGCTTAGATATAGAGTTAGAATAACTTGTCATTACTTTTAAAACAATTAACTTTTAACACTTTTAATTTGAATAAAGAGATCATCTATATAGTGTGATTTTGCTAAAAAAACAACAACCTAAAAACAGCTCTATAAAATTACAATCTTAGTAAATATGTAATCTACAAAAAGAACCAAGTTTTATTAAAATACATAAGTGTTTAACCATATTAAACAAGACACATTTGTGGCAAATTTGACCATTCATGTTTTATTGCAATAGGAACTACAAGCAATAAGAATGACTAGTATGAATAAAATAGTATGCTATTGCACAAAATTCAAGAGATTTTTCAGATTTCATTAACAGTTTTTATTTCACTCAGATGGTGGTCTGTTACTTTCCTGTTCTCACCTGCCTGTTAATAATGTTAAACTTAAACAGGCTGAGCTTCAAGTACAAGTTCATTTCCCATCAAATCCACATTTTGAGATTAATGAAAAGAGAGAAGTTCAGATTTCTTCTGAAGGAGTACTCACCTTTATTGAAACTGACAAGTCAAACTATTCACCTGGTGAAAAAGGTATCTATGTGTAAACAGATCTTTCACAGATATTTTTAAAATCATTTTGCTATCAAGTATTAAAAAATTTGGCATCATTGAAGACTTAACATAAGAATGATTTCTTAAATATGTCTTTGAATGCAGGTTTGCATGGAAAAGAAAAAAACAATACTAGTTTTTTGATAGCAATATTTATTGTAAAATAGTAAATAATTTTGAATATTTGTTGTCACGAAGTTAGCAACTTACAAGAAGTAATGCTATTTTCAAAATCAGGATTCATGCTTAGTGTCTTGTTAGCATCCAAATTGTTATTAATTAATATTTGGATCAGGACATTAATTTAAAACACTATTAAGAAAAATTGTTGGAATTTATGGGCTGTAGTTAAAACACAAACTTATTTGTTTGTATTAATTAAAATTAGTTAAAGTTTTCAATATGGAATTTTAAGGTTTGTCTCTTCATATTATGATGGTTTAGCAGTTCAGTTAAGTTTAATGGTTATTGTGCAAGTAAGAACTAGATTAAGTTGCTCTTATACTCCCTTTTTTATAAAAAAAACAACAATTATATTATACATACATACATATATGTTCTTTCTTTTGCAGTTCACATTAGGGTTTTATGCATTGATACAGACCTCTATCCTATTCAAAAACAGGTACTCTCAGATATAAGTTTTACAATTTATGGTTTCAGTAACTTACTTGTATTTTACGGTACTTGATTAGAGTTTGGTAAATTCATCAGTTTTTATTATTGCAGGTTAGGTATATATTTTACAGATTGGTGCATATATTCAAAGTCACAAGAACAGAGGTTTGTTTGTGGTATAAAAGACTGATTTGAGGATTATGTTAGAGACTCAGTTAGGAGGTAAAATTAGTTGGAATTAAGCTTTATTTGCTTTGTTTAAATAATTATGTTTATTGCTCACAAGATAATACACAGCAAATGAATTAATACTTTTAAGTAACATGTAAAATGGTGTATTTGTATTATTTTCAATTTAACTTTTGTTTATCAAGGTTACTGCAGTAAACATATTATGTGCAGGGAGTTGAGCCATTTGGTTAGATATATGTTTTTATAAAGTGTTTTGTTGCTTAAAATTAGCTTAGAATTTTCTTCAATGAAAATTGAAAAAAGACATTAAAGCTTCTTCAGTTCGGAGGTTTAGTCAGGGTTAAGGACTCAGCCCACTGTGTAAAAATTTAGGCATGTTACTTTTCAGTTTTTATATATAATAAACTTTTTTGTATCATTTAATAAAATAATAAAGCATCTATAAGCACTATTACATTTGATTTGTTTTAATGATCATTTTATTAAACAGTCAGATCAATTTTAGCTTTCTAATTTATAGGCCCTCAATTAAAACTTCCTGCTCACTTCTTGATTGAAAAACTTAACTACACCACATCTTCAGGTTAATATTTCTTGAAATGTTGTGTTTTTGATTATTTTACAATAATTATCATCCAGATTTGATTTTGTTTATACTATTTTATTCTGTGACAAAAGCTTTCTATCTATTAAAACAATGCTGTTTTCACTACAATATCTAGAATTTCAAAATGTTAATTGAACTTTAGAACTTAGTTGTAATAGCATGAGCCATTTCTTTAATAATGGATTAATTAATGTATATATTTTTAGCATTTATTAAAGGATGCATTCCCTTGTAAACTTAACTTTACAATCAACATTTCATCAGAAATTCTGAGACTAATACTATGCTTAATTCACAAATAAACTTTTTGAATTTTCTCACACTGTTTGATCAATAACAAAAATACTGACTAATTCATTATTTGCTTTCCAACTGAATCAAATTATAAATAACTTATTGACTGCCACTGAAAATGTTATTAATTTGTTATATCTTTTATTAGATAACAAAAAATATGCAAAACTATATTTTTAGAATGCACTTGATTAGATCCATTCAAATATGATCTTAAATCATAATTTTAACACTGCTTTCATAAATACCTGAAGTTTTCGTGATCTTAGTAACATATTCTCATGAAAGGTGTTGTGCACCTGCTGTAGTTTCTTAGATTTTCTTATTCCAATTAGCCTACAAAATGATTAAACAAGTTTCTGTAATGGATATGAACTACAAGGTAGATAATAGTTTTTTGAAATATATGTGTATTTGCAACATTATTTCTTGTTTGCCTACCTAGTTTGTAGCATTTTAGTACAGTATATATAACATCAGTGACTTTACCAATATCATACTAAACTTAACTGCTTTCAGAATAAATACCTAGCAGAGTCTTCATTGAATATTAGATAAATGTAGAAACAAAATGCCATTGTTTTTTCAGTTGAATATTCAAGTGGAGGATCCAGAAGAGACCAAAATAGTAGAATGGTTAAATGTAACAACAAGAAAAGGTATTTTAACTAGGGTTAATTTAAATAAAGAAATTACACACATTTTAAGATTGTGCTACATATTGTAGAATGTTTAAGCATAAAATGATACTGTAGTAACTACAAAAACAAGACAAGTAGACTAAATATATTCAAGCAATATTGTTTTTGTGCAGTTTACTGTTAACTAATATTTCTTGCTCTGAGAATTGTTTACTTTTGATGCACAAATTATTTTTTAAATGGAGATTAATCCATAAAATGTTTATTAATTCTGTTCATAACATTACAATTTCACTTATAATTAAGACTAGTTGAAGTATGTTGTTATATTTGTATGTAAAACTCAAGAAATTATACAGCTCAATGTCTTGAAACTACTCATAGCTTTCTGTAATAGAGTTCATTCACCACAATAATGATTTGAGTAGTATAACTGCCTGTACTTTTATAGACATTAAATTAATAAGATGCTGACTGTATGATTGGATGACCACAAACTACATTCTAAATTATCATGTGACTGTACTGAGGTGCAGTTCATTTTCATACGATAGAGGGGGAAGGTTAGCTTTTATCTTTCTCAAGTTCTGTCTGCATTTCTTTGTGCTTAGTTGGTTTAGGTGATATGGGAGCACTTTTTTTCTTCATTGATAACCTGTGGGCTTACTTCATATCCAAGCAGTGGGTCACAAAAATTCTTATTCATTTTCTCTCTCTTCATTTATCTTTCTCTTTCCTCATTGTTTTTCCTCTATCTTCCAGTTCTCAGCACTGCCTTTATGTTTAGGAAACAGTATCAGAACTCTTGGTTTTCAGTACAATAGAGTCACTTGCTTCTCTCTGGATAAGTTTTCCCAACTTTTTATTGTTTCCATTTAAATGAAGGATTGACATCTACTCATTATACTTCTTCTCTGAACCACTTTAGATGATTCTTCAGTTTTGGCATAGGAAATTTCCTTTTGCAAAAAAAGTTGTTTTCCCCATGCCTTTGGTTAAAGATGCTCCATGTTTCAGATGCTCTTGTTCACATTGTAATAGCTCCATCATCATTATGTTTATTTTAATTTTTCTGCTGCAATATGTTGTACCAATTTGAGCCCTAACATTTGATATGGTTTTTGTTACTAATGTCTCATGTCTTCAATCATATTACAAGGACTTTTGCTCACCACAGCCTCAGCTGTCATTTCCATTTCTTTTTAGACATTTAGTTACATTATATTTCTACTGTGTAGGTCTCTGCTATAGCCACACCCCTTCTTCTATAAGAAGTTGTTTGTCTGGGATTACCTGTCTTATTTTCTTGGTTGTTCCTGACTCATTATTTGATCCACCTCAGAGTCCTTTTTTCTTCACATCTCATTCAAGCTCATCCTTCTTCATTTTATCTGCATGTCATGGAGTGTATGGTATCTGATTCTACAACCAACTGATATAACTATAGACATCTTCAGTCTATATTGGTCTCTTCTTTTCTTTTTCTGTTTCCCTGCTATTTGCCTTCATCCATATTTCATGAAATTTTTTGTGTTATTCCTTGTTGAGTCTTGTTGGTAATATTTTATTGGTCAGCTTTGTCTGGTTTCCTCTCCTCCACCTACTGGCATCATAAGCACCTCTTCTTACTCCATTGTTAAGGTTCCTTTTGCTCCAACTTTCTATCTCACTATATTTTTTGTGAGTGTTATCTTTTAGTCTGCATACTTGGGATTGCCCTTTTTTTGCTGGATGGGCAAGTTTTCATATTACATTACCATTTTTTGTATCATTTGATTTATTTTTCCTTTCATTTTTTATGTTTTCATTAGGCAACTTCTGCCTTCAGTCTGTCCTTCTGCTGCCCATTAATCAGATTTCTTTATTAAGCTTACACTTTATCAAGTGTAGACTTTCAGATATTGATAGTTTACACCATGGCAAGATATCTTGTGGAATTTTCAGCTATCTTTAACTTTTTTTCAACAAAAGAGTGGTTAAAAATTGGATTATTTGTCATATTTCACATTTGATTTATAAGAATAAACCATCATAATTTTCTGCCATCATAGGTCAGTGGAAGAGCACAAGACTCTTTGCCTTTATGTTGTGGATCTTATGTTGGGTGTTAATTTTTAGCCTCTTTTTTGTTGAATATTCTACTAAACACTCAGGGAGATTGCTATGTTGATTAATTCTAATGACATAGAATGTAATCAAGAAAACATGTTTTAATACTAGTCATGTGACCAAAGTACATATAATATCACTGATACACAACCACCCTCTTTTACCTCTGTAACAGTTCTTATATATATTTCCCCTAACAAAGTTTAATTAAACTGAATTTAACACAGTTTAGGATAATAAGAACAACCAACAATCTAAATAAAACTATATTTTCAATGTTCAAGTCAATATAAATAATATATTGAAACTAAACATTCACTTAAAAGAAAGAAGTTAAGTATGATTCATTACATGAACTGGTTATCAAGCTGTGTATGTATGAATCAGAACACTTAGCACAATCAACTACATGACATAAAAAGTATGTAGTTGAAATTTAGTAATCCCATTACACTTAGTTGATGCTGTACAGTGAAGCTCCACTGCTACAAAGTTGTTATCCAATGTTGAATTATATCTTCTAGTTTTCTAAAATTCTGGAGACACTTTAGTGATGTATGTCTACTTTGTCAATAAATTTTCTGTTTTACATATAGTGCTTTACAGTTACTTAAATTACAAGCAACGTTTTTGTTTCATAGTAAAATATTTGAAATATTTTTTATCGTTATTTTCTGAACAGGATTACTTACCCAAGAGCTACTGTTACCCCAAAAACCATTGCTGGGCTTGTGGAAAATAATTGTAAACTTAGACAACAAAATTATGGAAACATTGTTTGATGTTGATATTACTGGTAAAGTTTTCTGAAATGTATATAAATTGATATATATATTATATTGATATTGTTTTAAAATATTTATACATTATTTTGTATTTGTAATTTACACAAAATATTTGTGTACTAATTCTTTTCTTAAAATGTACATGTATAGATGTATTTATAGATGTTCACAAGTACCCACATGTAAATATTTTTTAATATATACTTGAATATTGAATTTTTGCCAGCACACACACACACATATAAGCTGGCCCTTAAGGTAGTAAGTGAATGGTATGATACCAATTCAGTGAATATTTTCTTTATACTATAATTTTTTCAAGTAACATTTCCAGTTATGCTGTAGAACTATCTAATATTTTAATGTAGAATAATTTAAAAAGAACTCCTAAATTACAGGTTAATGTGCCATGTTTTTGTTATCAGTGACTCTAGTTTCTAATGAGCAAATTTTCTATACTTTAAAATCTAATATATATTTGTGTTACTCTACTCAGTCTCAAGCATTAGGCATTGAATCCCAATAATGCATTTTTTGCTGACTTTACTTCACCCAGGGATGGTGAAAAATATTTCTTTAGTTTACTAAAGCCCTTTGGCTTTGGTTTTGTAGATTAAAAACATACAATGTTATGTTTTTAAGTATTATTCGTGACATTTCTGATCATAAAATCGGTTAGTGTGTGCAAGATCTGTAAGTTCTCATTCATCAATTTAGGTTTGAGGTTTCAAGTACTATGAATCAGATTGTCAAGTTTTATATATGGTATGTATGAGCAAGATTTTTTGCAGTAGTTGTCTGTGACTTGTTGGCAATAAATTTAACAATAAATAGACAGCACACAATAATATATTCAAAACAAGTCAAAATTATAGGCAAATGTTTGTTGTTGCACATCTAATTACCACAGTTGAATACAGGGCTTTAAATAATTACTTTTTTGTCAGAAGTTCACATAGAATAGCTCAATTACTTTGAAACTTAACTGTCAAGATGAATTATTATTCTCTACTTTGTTATTCCAATACAATCAGTGATAACTTCTCGTAAAATAGTGAGTCAGTCACTGTAGTTGGATCTGAAGCTTTAAGTAATTCTTGTTTATATCAAAAGTTCATACAAACTTGTTCACCTACTTGAGAATCAAACTGCTAGGATGAATTATTCTTTTCTACTCTCTTAATACAATACAGTCTGCTATTATTATACTTTGCAAGTTGTCACTATATCCTCTGTATGGCTTAACTTACAAATACACTTTATATCTACTTGACTATCTTTGTTTTACTCTCACTTTCTCTAACTTACCTACACTAATTTGGTTGTCTATACACACACACACACACACACACACACATATATATTGCCCAACTGAAGCCTACACCTTTCAACAAACTACAAAACGTTATGATATACCAATGCACAATGAATCAACAAGAAAAACTTAGAAGCCTCTAATAACATGACACAACAATATAACAGTCAATGACTAATGAACTACACAATGTATGATTTGTTACACATTTACATAAGTAACTCTGTGATAAATTGTTGCTTCTAAACATACTAAATTTAACACTTGCATTTAAATACTATCTAAATCATAACTTTAGTGTCAAATTTCAATGAAACAGTTGTGTGTACCTAACAAAGATACGGTGTTTCTTAATTCATTTTTTGAAAGTATATAGTTGTATCAAATTTTACACCTGAGATTATCAGGTATAAAAGGTAAATGACTAAATGTAAGAGTGATTCAAATCACTGGTATGAATTGTCCTCTTAAGTTATAATTCACAAAATACTTTTTAAAACTTAAATGATTTAAACAGACACATAATTTTTAACAGGATTTTTTGGTTAATATATTTTACAATTTAAAATTTTTTTGCATGCATTGGACATTTTATAGCTGATTTAGTAGGTTTAAAAATTGAGGTACTAAAGCCTTTAAATTTATTATCATAGGTTACTGAGAATAAGTTATTGTTTTGTAACTTTAATTAGAGATTCAAATAAACTCTATAAGTAGAATGTGATGATTCTTTGGAGTCAAATCCCTGTTTAAAATTTTTAAAAATCTATTCATTATACTTAATATGGTTCTGGAATGAGTACTTACAATAATAATTACTATAGGTGAGGAATGATAATAAACTGTTTATAAGGAATTATAATATAAACAAACAATAACTACAATGGCATCTGTTACATTATAAATATAGAGAACAATTATCTTACCATAATACAAAATCTACAGCTTATCAACAAATATTCTTAAGTACATCTATTTAAATTTAGAAGTGTTGTTTATTTAATGCTTCTTATTAAAAGCTTCTTTATATCAGTGAAAATGTATAACTGTTAAATCACGAATTACTTTTTAATGCAGACTGTTTTTATCAACATTACTTGATCTGTATAGCTTTAAAAATAATTTTTCATGTACTTATGAATAATCTGTATGCTTTGTCGTTGTTATGTGGGAAGATAAACCCACCAACCAGTATATGAGCAGGTGGTAGCATTATATATTGTAAAATGTGTTCATTCCCTTATCAATCACATGAATGTGTCCAGTCCTTGAACTGCTAAAACATCTCCATTATTGAGCCACAAATTTATATTTTAGTCTTATCAGACCAGAGAATTTTGTGGAAGAATACTTCAGATTTCTGTTCATATTTCTTGGTAAATCTCAAATGTTTTGTTTTATGAATTTTCTTTAAAAGTGGTTTGCAGCAAGGTCTGTAGGAATTCAACTGCTTTTGCCTTGGCTATTAATATTAGATTGTTTTTACTTTTTGGGGGACAGTTCTCCTAGCTACTGTACTCATAATTTGATTTGGATGTACATTTCTTTCAAACATTTCATTGGAATTTATTCTGTGATTCTTTTTGTTTATTGCTTTGGTTGTGGATTTTAATATACTATATTTCTTTGATACTGTTCTATTGCTATTTTTTGTTTTAGTCTGTTGCAAATGTTTTTTTAAAGTATGAATGCAATATCTTTGTTTTTACTGTTATTTGTTTTGTTGCTCCAAAGTACTCCTTTAAGAAATATTGGTAATTATTATCTCTTTTCTGGCTGTTTATTTTATATACAGTTAAATTACTATTAAATGGTTTTTTAACTTATTAATATATTTTTAATTTAATTCTGTTGAAGTTTTACAAACTTTTAATGAAAGAGTGCCAATACCTTTGTCATGAACAAATGTTTGAAATTATTTAAATCATTTTGATTTTTGTATGAAGATTGTTTGTTAAACTACCATAAATGTTGTATTTTAGTCTTTATCACATTAATTATAGGACGAATGTTCATTGATTTCTCATATTTCAGATGTTTCCTTGAATTATATTGAGTATAAGGTACCATTTGTAATTGTATATAATGCTTGCTTAATTAGTTTATAATGGAATCTTCTAGGATATCATTGTAGTGTTTGGCTTTATGTTTTCAGTGTTTTAGTTCTTCAGTGTGACTCTTTGATTAGTGATGCTGTTATGTCAGTCCTTTATTGAAACATTCTCAAGAACAGTGCCTCAGTGATGGACTTGTAAATAATACATTGATCACTACACAAAATACATTTTAACACATTGTAATCACATTGTCAGGCTTTGTGTATGGGCTGAATTCTTCAAAATAGGTGTCTGTACTTGTTGACAGTAAATTTCAACAATAAACAAGTAGAGTGTCAGTCCACAAATGAAAAGTATATACAATGTTTGTTACACTTTTGGTTATCACAGTTCTATCCAAAGCTTTGATTAATTGTCTCTTTTGTTTCATTAAATTGATGAGACAAAGTATTCTTCTCTACTCTGTTATTACAATGTGGTCTGTGATATCTTCACTTTAAAAATTCTTACTATACATTCTTTATGGTTACACCCCCAATCACACCATCTAGGCCATTCTTCCAAACTAAATTTTTGACAGGTATTTATACCTCTACAGAGGTCTGTAACATTTCACATGTCACTGGGTGTTATAATGCAGTAACATTTAATGAAAACAATGAGAAAAATTCCGAAGGCTATAGGAACATGACATAGTAATATAACAATCACCAGTTCATAACTGTTGAACTATGTAACATATGGTTTTTAAACAGTTAAGTAAGTAAACTTTTGATAAGCTATAATATGAGCTATTGCTTCTAAAAATAAGTAAATTTAACATTCTATATAAACTATTTAAATCATAACACTCATATTATACTTAGACTGAAACAGTGGTGTATATCTTACACGTATGTGGTTTTGTGTGTGTCTATATTCATGTACATACACAGACGTTAGGCTTTAGTAGATTCTTTGGAATTCTAATTCATTTCATATTTGTCCTAGAATGTGGAATTAGTGATTAATGTCTGCAACTTTTCAGCAACACAAATAATTACATTGTTGTTGAACATTTTTTCTATCAAAGAATATAATAATTTAGATTTGAAAATAATATCAGTAATGTGCTAATGTATTGACTATTATATTTACAATCATTCAACAATAAAAATTTCTTTTACTTAACTATTGTTGTTTTGTTAATAAAAGTATAGCATTTAAATTTGTAGCTATTTTACTCAGTATATTTATTACATTTCTAACAAAAATTGATCTGCTTATTTTACTTTATTTTCAAACTACTTTATTTTCTATCTTTTAGCTCCTACAAAATTTTATGTTTTTGCTAGTCCTCCTCCTTATGTGCTGGCAAATGCTGACCATTTTATATGGAAGATTTGTGCTAAGTAAGTATTGACATTAATAATTCACCACTCTGTTTTTCTCACAAGTAAATAGTTTATAAATAGATGTTAGTTACAAGAAACTGTTTTATATTTATCGTGAAAATAGAAGTAACTGAAAAATTAAAACACTTTCAGATGTTGTGTACATTGTAATAAGTTTTTACTGAAATATTTTTTGTTAGATTAGGTACATCAAATAATTTGATGGATAGCAAAAATTTAATAATTTAATGGGATTTTATTTTATTTGTTATAAGATAATACAGTTAATAAAAAGCATATATATATATATAGCTGATGAATAAGTTTTGAATCATGTTTTTACATTAGCAATTGTATAGTTTTTTGAAATTGTTACTTACACTGTGTTAAGCTTATTATAATCATTTAAAGATTAATTTGTTAACTTATTTGATCATTATTTTACAGGTAGTAATATCACAGGCTATTTTCTTTTAAGAAAAATATATCAATGATGAGATTTACCATATAAATTTGTTATATATTTCCCAGGCATACATATGGTCAGAATGTTGAAGGTACACTTAAGGCATTTGTGACCTATGTGCCATTTTCTAAAGGAAAATCTTTTAATTTACCATTCCTTAACTATGAAGGAAATGTAAGTAACTTTATGAATAATACTTATATTATTTCTTTATTGTTTTCTTGAAATATTGTTATAGTTGTAATTTTAATAACATGTTTATTTTACAAAAAAATTATTTGTATGCTAGCTGCAACCTGCAAAATAGTTGCAGTAGTTTTCATGCCCTTTGTTTGAATTTTCCCCATTTTATCAATATCATGCATGCTCTTTAAGATATGCTTTCTTTAAGGTGTTATGTATTAGACTGATAAATCCTTGTCTATTTGAAAACATTCTACAAGGTTGGACAAAGAAACTCACATAGATGTATCTTTATTAAAATTACACATATTTGACTTTATTTAACAGAACTATACATAAAGTAAATAGTTGTGATAAATTTGGTAAAGTAAATTATTTTGGTTGTTGATGGTGTGAGTGTTGGCTTAGTATCTATAGAGATGAGCATGACTTAGTACTGTGAAAGAAAATAGGTACAGCTTAGAGGTTTTAGATGATTAAAAAAAGCAACTAGATCTCTGTTAGATCTCATAATGTAAACCACCACTATAGCCTGTAAATACTTTGGAAGTGGTGATAGGCTTTTGGTGAATGGATAAATGTGACATTTTATGATTGTTGATACTACCAATAAATGTGCAAAAGTTGTTATCAATTACCTTGGCTTAAGTATTGACACTTTAGAATAAGATATCCAACAGAAATTATATGCAAGTAAAACCTGTGTGCTAAATGAACTGTAGTTTTCTTTCAAAACACAAACTGCACTTGTTTAGACTGTTCTCTATAGAACAGTGAGATGTATTTCTTATTGCTTTTAATTGTGATGAAGTCAGTGGCTGAGATTATTATTGTTATAGTACATGAAAGACAAGTGACCCAAACTAGCAATTTTTCAATTAGCATTTTATCTGCACATCAGTACATTTAAGGTATAATTATTTCTTCTTTCAGTAGTTGTAATTTTATGTATAAGCTTACTAATCTTAAAAAAGAAGAATCAGTAGTTATACAGTTTTTAGTAAAAATTATAAAAATAATTAAACATAAGTGAAGTAGTACATTTATATTGAAAAACATAAGTTATAATATTAAAATAGAGGATATTTTAAATGATATAATAAAATTGAAAATAAATCCTACCAAAAAAATCTCAAAGAGAGACTAAATTACTGAATTATTTAATCAGAAGTATTCTGATGTTGTGGCTCAGGTTTCTGGCCTCAGCTGGAAACATGAACATGGTATTTTAGTGTTTACACTAAGCACACCTTAAACTGGAGCCAGAGAAATCTTTTTCTCATGCAATTGCATGTAGTATGTGCCAGACGTGTAGTTAGTAAGAATTTAGTGTTTAAAGATACAGCTAAGATAAATGCATTAGTAGACTAAATTGAACCAAGGAGTAACAAGCCTACTGAAGCTTTCTGGGCATTGCATTACATCATAGACATCTTAAGGACAACTCTTGTACAATAGTAGCACCACTTCAATATTAATTCAAAATATAATCCCAGTTTGAATGAACTGTTTAAAGTTATCCCAATCCCTAAAATGTGTCTTTGTTAATGCTCTAGTGTTAGTTTATCTAATGAAAAATAAATTCCATTCAACATGGATATGAATGACATTGGTAGTGAAATTGCAAGTATAGAATGGTTTGAGTGTGCTAAAATGCTAGCATCTATCAGACGAGAGTATGACAAAGAAAGAATTGCTTGTGTTCATTAGTCATTTGCAATACTTCTTGTATAGTATATAATTAATTGGTAGAGTAGATCACTTGTCATTAAAATATTTGATGATTGTTATAGAACCAGAAGGTATGATTGTTCATTGGGACATTATATTATAGGAGTGTAACTTTATTGTTTAACACCTACCTAGCTGGCTCATTAGAAACCAACTGGTCTTCATTACATCCTGGTGATAATAACTTAATTCACTAAGTAAACTAAGTCATAAGTAATCGTTATACATTGGTTCAAAAAAGCCATTGACAAATTAGTTAAACAATGGATAACTAATTTCAGAGCACAGTAGCAGATTCAAACTAAAAAAGGACCAAATTTCAATAGATATGTATTTGTTAAGTTGTGTAAGGTACTGAGTGTAGCAAACCATACTGTGTTTGGTAGTTTAAGTAGATCATCCAACTGCTAAACATAAGTTTTCAATATATATGCAAAAATGGCTTGTTTGGGTTGAGAAAATATTTTACATAGAAGAGTGAACAACATTTCGACCTTCTTCGGTCATCGTCAGGTTCACAAAGAAAGAGATAACTGACCGGAAGCTGACCACATGTTTGGAAGGGGTTGTGTAACTGAGTATTGGAATGTAGAGGGCGGTGTTAAATGTTTGAATATATAATTTTATATATTTTATTATATTAATATAGGTATAAAGGCATTCCTTTATATTGGTTTATTTTGGGTTTAAGTTGTTGTATAAGTAAGGCTTCTTTAATTTTGCATTTGTTTATGTTTGTTTCTTTATTTAGTATTTGAGTGTTTTCTATGGTTATGTTGTGTTTATTTGACTTGCAGTGTTCAAAAACGTGTGAAGGTGACTTTTTATGTTATTTGAATCTGGTTTCCATTTTTTCTATTTGTTTCTCCAATATAGAAGTCGTGGCAGTTATCACATTGTATTTTATAAATAATGTTGGTGTGGTGTTTGTCAGTGTAGTTTTTATATAGTATAGACCTCAGTTTTGTGCCTGGTTTTTGAATAAATTTGGTATTAACTGGAATGTCATATTTTGTTACTAGTTTTTGCCAAATGTTTGTTATTTGTCTGCTGATGTTGGGAATATATGGTATGCAGCAGTATATGGTTTCTTGATTTTTTGATTTGTGAGATATACTTACTTTTGTTGGTTGATTTTGCTTTCTGTCTAGGTGTGTGTGTGTATAATGTTTTCTACGGTTTGTGGAGGAAACTTATTGACGTTGATGAAGTATTGTTTTATTTTGTCTAATTCATCGTTAATTTTATCAGGTGAGCATACTTTTATGGCTGTGTTTATTTGGTTTCTTAGTATGTTGAGTTTTTTGTTTTTTTTCATGTGCTGAGTCCCAAGGAATGTATAGTCCAGTATGGGTGATTTTTCGGTGGATTTCTGTTTTGAATTGTGTGTCGGTTCTTGTAATTTTGAGGTTAAGAAATGATATTTGATTGTTTTCATCCTGTTCACATGTGAAGTTAATGTTGGGATGTATAGAGTTGATGTGATTGAAAAAATTAAGTATGTGTTCTGTGGGTTTGAATCCTGCAACCCTGTCATCTACATATCTGTACCAGTATAGTGGTGGATGTAATGCTGTGTTAATTGCTTGTGTTTCAACTTATGTCATAAAAATATTGGCTAGACCTGGTGATACTGGGTTGCCCATGCTTAGGCCATTTGTTTGTATATAGTTGTGGTTGTTGAACATGAAGTTTGTCTTTATCGTGGTGAATTCTATGAGGGTTGCTAATTGGTTGCTGGGAATATCTATAGTTGGGTTAGGGTCTCGGATATAGAGTTCTAAGGCTATCTTGCAGGCTTCAGTGGTTGGAACTTCTGTAAAGAGGGATATAACATCAAAACTGGCCATTAAGGCTTTATGATTAAGTTGATTTAGATTAGACTTGAAATTAAAAGAGTCTTTGATGAATGAGCTGGCTGATGTTAAACGATTCATATGTGGACATTATTGGTCATAATGGACAATCTGGTTTATGAGGTTTGGGGATGCTATATATTTGTGGTGTGTGTGAGTCGGTTTTATGTAGGTAGGAATAAAGTGTTTGTGAAATTGTGTTGGCTTTTTTCATATTTAGTAGTAATTTGTTCAGTTGCGTCTCGTGTGTCTTTGTTGGATTTGTGTGTATTGGTTTAAATTTGTTCGTGTCTGATAGGATGTTCTTCATTTTTTGGATGTATTCATTCGTGTTTATTATGACTATAGCGTTACCTTTATCTGCTTTTAGAATTTTTATGTTTTTGTCTTGTTTTAGTGTTTTAATGGAATTAATGTCTCTTTTTGTAAGATTGTTTTTTAGTTTTCTGTTTTGTAAAATTATGTTGATGGTTGTGTGAGAAAATTCTTTGAAAAAATCGTTTAAGATGTTGTTTTTAGGTGTTTCTGGAAAATATAAATTTTTACAATCTTACAAAAAGAGACATTAATTCCATTAAAAACCTAAAACAAGACAAAAACATAAAAATTCTAAAAGCAGATAAAGGTAACGCTTATAGTCATAATGAACACTAATGAATACATCCAAAATGAAGAACGCCCCATCAGACACCTAACTAATTTAAACCAATACACACAAATCCAACAAAGACACATGAGACGCAACTGAACAAATTACTACTAAAAATGAAAAAAGCCAACACAATTTCACAAACACTTTATTCCTACCTACCTAAAACCAACTCACACACACCACAAATATACGGCATCCCCAAACCTCATAAACCAGATTGTTCATTACGACCAATAATGTCCACATATGAATCGTTTAATTACAATCTTCGTAAATACATTGCATGGGCATTCTCCAAATGTGTAACATCAGCCAGCTCATTCATCAAAGTCTCTTTTAATTTCAAGTCTAATCTAAATCAACTTAATCATAAAGCCTTAATGGACAGTTTCGATGTTATATCTCTCTTTACAGAAGTTCCAACCACACTAAGCCTGCAAGATAGCCTTAGAACTCTATATCCGAGACCCTAACCCAACTATAGACATTCCCAGCAACCAATTAGCAACCTTCATAGAATTCACCACGATAAAGACAAACTTCATGTTCAACAACCACAACTATATACAAACAAATGGCCTAAGCATGGGCAACCCAGTATCACCAGTTCTAGCCAATATTTTTATGACACAAGTTGAAACACAAGCAATTAACACAGCATTACATCCACCACTATACTGGTACAGATATGTAGATGACAGTGTTGCAGGATTCAAATCTTCAGAACACATACTTAATTTGTTCAATCACATTAACTCTATACATCCCAACATTAACTTCACATGTGAACAGGAAGAAAGCAATCAAATATCATTTCTTAACCTCAAAATTACAAGAACCGACACACAATTCAAAACAGAAATCCACCGAAAAATCACCCATACTGGACTATACATTCCTTGGGACTCAGCACATGAAACAAAACAAAAAACTCAACATACTAAGAAACCAAATAAACATAGCCATAAAAGTATGCTCGCCAGATAAAATTAACGATGAATTAGACAAAATAAAACAATACTTCATCAACGTCAATAAGTTTCCTCCACAAACCGTAGAAAACATTATACACACACACCTAGACAGAAAACAAAATCAAATAACAAAAGTAAATATATCTCGCGAATCAAAAAATCACGAAACCACATACTGCTGCATTCCATATATTCTCAACATCAGCAGACAAATAACAAACATTTGGCAAAACTAGTAACAAAATATGACATTCCAGTTAATACCAAATTTATTCAAAAACCAGGCACAAAACTGAGGTCTATACTATGTAAAAACTACACTGACAAACACCACACCAACATTATTTATAAAATACAATGTGATAACTGCCACGACTTCTATATTGGAGAAACAAGTAGAATAATGGAAACCAGATTCAAAGAACATAAAAAGTCACCTTCACACATTTTCGAACACTGCAAGTCAAATAAACACAACATAACCATAGAAAACACTCAAATACTAAATAAAGAAACAAACATAAACAAACGCAAAATTAAAGAAGCCTTACTTATACAACAACTTAAACCCAAAATAAACCAATATAAAGGAACGCCTTTATACCTATATTAGTATAATAAAATAAATAAAATTAAATATTCAAACATCTAGCACTGCCCTCTACATTCCGTCACTCAGTTACACAACACTTTCCAAACATGTGGTCAGCTTCCGGTCAGTTACCTCTTTCTTTGTGAACCTGACGATGACCGAAGAAGATCGGAAACTTTGTTCGCTCTTCTATGTAAAATATTTTCTCAACCCAAACGAGCTGTTTTTCATATATGTTTCTCTAAAAGTGGGTTTTCTCGACATCACTGATAATTTTTCAATATTTATCAGCTGAAATCAAATTAACTGAATGATCCTATGCCATATTTACCAATGGTATATCACATAATATTAGTCTATCAATTGTTCTCCATATATTTGGACAAGAAGTTATGCTCCCAGTACATCTCATGTATGATCCCAACCAGCTGCAGAATTGTGGAAATTATCACAATAATATGTGAAATGGTTTTTATTCCTGACCCTTTGTTGTTCCCAAGAAAAACTGGGGACTGGAAGCCTGTCATTGATTTTTCATGCCATTGATTCATTCAACTGCTCTGTTTAACCAGAGACCTTTTTCACCTTAAGGAGGGTGTTTTTTCTGGGTTTATGGAGGAACAAGATGAATGTCACCTGTGCTTATCTACACATTTCTATCTCAACACAGTCTTGTAGGCATTTATGGTCAGTCCATCATAAGGTGGTTTTCTATTTTTGCACCCTAACCTTTGGGCTTGCTTTTGCCTCTTACATTTTCTATCAAATGGTCTGAGCTTTTTCTCACCATCTTCATGCTCTAGGGTAGTTTTCCATCATTATATGGATGACTGGTGACTTCTTCTGGCTTATTCTAAACTGGAATCTGCCAGCCATACTCATCAGCTCTTTCATGTGGTTGCTTGTGTTGGCTGGTTAAGCCATATGAAGAAGTCATTCCTCCATTGTACTCAGTATCTTGTCCCTTTAGATGTCCTTTTTGACACTCATCTCAGTTAAGGATACCCTTCATCTCTACGACTTTATTTTGTAGAATTGTTAGTTTGCTGTGCTCTTTCAGCTCACTTTCTGCTCATTAGGTTCTTTCCTTTTGGGAATGTGGACATCAGTGATGTCACTGGTCCCTCTCAGTTGTACATATATATGATGGGCTCATCACAATCAGTGGAACCTTGCTAGGATCCCTTGGCAGCTCCCTTTATATTTCCTTATACTTTCCTGGATGATCTGCATTGGTGGTTAGACAAGGCAGGTGTTTTGCTTGTGTCTCCTCCTCTAGATTTCCATCTATATATGAATGCATCCCTTCAGGACTAGGGGTCATGGTTTGATCACCACGAGGCTTTAGGTTGTTGGCCTGTTGAGAAGCAGTCTTTGCATATTAATGTCCTTGAGCTTCTTGCAATTTGTTGGGCTTTGCATAATTTCCTTCCTCTCATCAGATATTGTCTGATGATGATTCATTTTGACAATTCTACAATAGTACCACATATTCATTACCAAGGGGACATTCAGCCAAAATCTCTCCTTTTGTACATTGTATCTCCTATACTGGCACACACATAGCACATTAATTTCATTGTGTCTCATTTTGGGTACTTTCCATCTCATAGCACATTGTCTTTTCCACTCTGACAACATTTATCTGATGGAGTGGTCTTTTGATTCTCTTTTATTCTGGTGGCTTTGTAATTTGTGTGGTTTTCACATGTAGATGTATTTGCCACAGACTTCATTTACAAAGTACCCCTCTTTTCATCCCCTGTACTTCATCTTCATTCCCTGGTTGGATTCTTGATACCTTCAGTCAGGATTGGTTCCACAGATTTCTTTGTGTTTATCTTCCTCTCTGATTACTTCAGTTGGTGTTCTTTCTGATCTATATCACTCCATGTCAAGTCCTACTGATTGCTCCTCATTAGGGAACTCAACCATAGTTTTTACAGTTACATCAACTGCACCTTTTCACTTCAGTGCCCCTTTCCTTGTCTCCTTCCCTTTTCTGTCACCATTGATCACCTATTCTACATCTGCCATTTACATCTTTCACCTTCATGTCTGGATTTTATCCAGTCCTTGGTGAGGAGATTGGGTTTGTCCCATCAAGTAGCTCTTCTTTTGGTTCATTCCATATGTCTTTATTCTATAGAGGTGTCTCAGCATATCTGGAACATGTTGTGTGGTTCATTTATTACATGGGGATTTTCTGCTGATCTTCCTCCTAACCACATTTTTTGTCTCTTTGACCTCAGCTTATAGGAATGCTTTTTCCTATATTTTTCATTTTTCTAAATACTCTTGCATTTTTCACTTTCCCCACCCTTACCATGTTCATGTCTTCCATCTGGATTTGATGGTCTAATCTTCTGGACTTTGATATTAATGTAGTCCTGCACTTACACTTTACCACCATACTTATTTTCTATTTTATCTGAATAATTTCTTTTTCACAAAGACCTTGCTGGCTAGGGAAGGTAACTCCTCCATTTCACATATTTCCATTCCTTCTATTTTTTTTATCTGTACTTTCATCCAAATCTGTATGGATTTCTATGTTCAGTCTGTACCTTATACACTGCCTGCATGGTTCTTTTCTTGATATCCCCATTTCTGACTCATTACACCTCTGTTTGGGATCTATTCCCTCCTATCCACATCAGTTGGGTTGGATAATTGATGCAATTGACTCATTCCTCCTTCTGTTATTTACATCAGGATTTATTCAGGGTGTCTTCTCATTAGATTTGCAACCTCACCTTTTCCCACCCACTTTATCTTTGTTGGCTGTTGGAAGAAACTGTACAGTTAGTATATGAATTACACCTACTAAGTCCATCTTCCATTATTTATACTATGTTATATTTCTTCATCATTGGGTTTTCTTCTTCCATTTGTGGTTGTGCTCTAAGTATAGGTGTGACTCTGAATGGGTAAGTCTAGATTCATACCTTTTTAATTTTGGGGCTCTTTCTTCATTTATTCTTTACATGGATCCTGTTCTGTGGCAAGTAGTGCCTGACCAGGTATTCTTCAATTAGAAATCTACACTGTACAGCCATATTGACTTATATTTTATCTTCCATGACTTAACAATGCTCACTGTTGAGGTGGGGTTTCCCACAATATTGCTTACATGTGAATAACCCCCTGATGTAATTGCTTCATAAACTATCCCATTCTAGACTGTGCCTGCTATGGACTTCATGGGTAAAGCAGAAGTGGATAGCAGCCCATCCCTGCCATGCCTTGTATTTAATAAATTGGTAGGGTCTGCTTTATAAAATAGAGTTTTGTAGTCATCCATTGCACTTTCTCAAGTGATAACTTTCCTCTGGACCTTCTAACATACTACTACCCCTTTTTTTTTGTAGTGATGTTTGGAAATTCTTATTACTTTCCAGTTCCAAGCTGCTGGGGTGGCCCAGGTGGTCAACCATAGAGGTACCTTTCTGAACAGGTTTCACACAAAGTTGGCTATAACCATTAAGTGCAGATAGAGAAGTGGTGTTCTGTGAGTGTAGATGATGTGATATCTTTCAATATGCATTATAAAATCACAGAGGAGTGAAGCATCCCATTATGGTTGTTTGTATTCTTCCCTCCTCAATCATTCTCCTGTGTTGTGGGCCACTGTGGAAAAAAGAGAAATTGTTCCACTTCTGTATTTTTTGCTATCATTTATTGTATCTCATTCCAAGAATTCTACTAGTTTTTGGATGGTTCTGGTCAGTTTCACTACTGGGAGATATGATTTCTATCATATAGAAATTATTTTGATACTGGATGTCAGGTCCCAGGATCAGTATATCAAAAATATTGCATATGTCATGATCAGAAGTCTGGGTGATTCTAGATTCTCCCCAGTCTCTTGAACTTGAGATGAAGATGGTATGATTCTCATTCTACCCCCAGTTGAATGCTGATTTCCAGCAGCATGGAGTTTTAATGTAATTGATGTACCAAGTACATTCTATCGTACTTTAGCCACTCTATGCCTAGGGGCACATCCATTGATTAACCCACTTTTATACTATATAGGAATGAGATACATATACAGTTCATGAATGGGGTGACTATCTTGTCACAGTTCTTTCCAACTTGGATATACCTTTCTGCTTTTATGCCTTTATCTCCTACATATTTCATAGATTGGCAAAGAGTGTACCTGATTCAGAAGTAGTGCTGTTCTATGGTTGGATCTAACTCTCTGATTTACAGAGGTATAATTTGGATGATTTTTGGTGTTACTTCTGTTATTCCTTTTCACTGCTCCCACCTCCTATTCAATGTCAGATTCTAGCTAATATTGTCAGTAGAGAGAAGTACATTTTCAGAATTTATTATTTTCTTTTTCTGAAAATGTATTTTCAATAGATACTTTTCTCTACTCACATTTCTAACCCTTCCTCTTCAGTTTCCTGTGTTGCGTATGTCTTTTGCCAAACTGCAAAGTGATAGTTCAGAAGATATAGAGGGAATCACATGCATCACATGAGTATGTCACTCTTCTATTGGTGAAGAAATGATGCATGATGATTTGCATAAGAAACATGTTGGAATCATTCAGTTCTGATACTGGAGTAGCAGAAGACTTGTGGCATGAACAAAAAGAATAGGTAAGCACTTTCTAACTTTCTAGATTATTTTTCTGTTGGAGAATGAAAATGCTGAAAAAGTCCAGTAGAATTTAACTCGAACAGGTTTCAAAATCTCATATCATACTTTAGAAAGAGTAATTTTCTTTCCTGGGTTTGTGTTTTAAACAAAATACTTCTTTAGTGTTGTACATGTGAGTTTTGTGCACATATGATTCATTTCCTTATTCTTTTTTGTGTGCATCTTATGCCATTGTGTTCAAATTCTATTTAGGCTAACTAAGGAATGCAATTCTCAATTTGTTGATTGTGCTTATTTTCTACTTTAATTTTAATGTTTTATCTACTTTATAGTTGACTTAAGGTTAAGTCTAAGATACAAGAGAATAGGGAGCACTATGAAATGTGGTAGCCACAGTGTATCCTTTAAATACAAGCTGAAGCAGGACATATTGCAATTATATCATGAGGTACCAGATAATTTTTTTTACAAAACTTTGCAACTTATCACATGACCTAGATCAGATATAGATAGTTTGAAAATAGTAATTTAGGATGCTCATGACTTTTTAAAATAAGAAATATACACAATGGGTGAGTAAAATATGTATTATGTGAATACTCAAGAAGTGTTTTGGTTTATTACTTTTCATTCTTTATAAGAAAATAATTCTATTCTTGAGCTGATTAATTATTTTTTATGTAAAATAAAAATTTAGTTTATCTCTTCAACTTGAGTAAAGACTTTAAAATATGTATATACAATGTATTTTGATAAACTGTTTAAACATGTAACAAAATTCCACATTTTCTAATTTCCACATAGGACATAAAATGTATTGTGTACAAAGGTTTGCAAAATATTGGATCCCCAAAACTAATATATGTAAGATCATTCTTTATTAGGCTTAATAAAATTTTAAAATCCTCCTATGGAAATTTATTTTAGGTTTATAAACTTTTATAGTGATTTATTTTATTTCTTTAATTGTTTCTTTATATTAATGACATTTGAAACACTACTGAAAGTATGTTTCTTATCAGTGAGAAAAATTCATTGTCTTTTTTTATATAAACATTTTACACTCATTAATTTTATTATAAATTCCAGACACCATTAGCCCTGATGGTTTTGGCATTTTATTAGTTGGTTAATAAAACCAATGGCTTTGTAAAATAGTCAAACATGTTTTAAAAATTACTTTTATATGGATGCCAGGGTCTTTGGATGTCATTGAATTTTAATATCTGAATGTTGGTTAGCCATATTAACCTTATGTTTTCAGTTAAAGTATACATTTTTCATAGAAAATTATGTAAAGTATGAAACAGCCTAGAAAATATAAATCATATGGGATTTAAATCCCCCTCCTTCAAAATGCACATTGGAAACTTGATGATTATTACCATCTCTTTGTGTTTTTTAAACCCACATTTCATTCATTTCTACTCCTTGAGAAGTTCATAAGATCATGTATTCTCATCTCATTTAGAATTATTTATATATGAAATGCTAGTTATTAATCATGTTTAAAAATTTCCAAGTTTTATATCTTTTAATTTTTGGAAGATAAAGTTTTGATTTAGTGCTCATTGTGAGATTGTAAGCTTAGATAAAATTGGATTTTGTTCTATTACTTTGTGATCTAACAAGGAAAACTAAAATGAAACACCATCATCTTTAATTATTGTCCTTGTTACCTATGCAGCTAACTATATTTTTCTTATTTTGCACACAACATGCTAACATTGCATGCTCAGTATGATATGGAACTCTAATGTACTATATTGTACAATAATTATGTTTTGAAAAACTACAATCCCAATATACACCGAAGGAATCAGAATTTAATATGATGGTCATGTGTGTTTTCTATTATTAAATGTTTTCAAAAGTAACCTGTTGTTTAAGAAAGTTTATGAAATTTTAACAAACAGTTACATTTAGTTTAATCTAATCAAAAATATGTGTATTTGAAATTTTTATATTTAATGTGAGAAAAATGAGTTGTTATTAGAAAATTAATATCTAAAGTAGCACTAATTCATTATGGAATTGTAACAGAGTTTTCACAGAAAAGTGGATATCTACATTTCTGTGAAAAGAGTTGAAAATGAGAATATATTTTTATAATTAGATATTTTGGTTATAATAAGTGTGAATTTTCTTGCAGATTGATGGCTGCTTTGATTTAATTATTAAAGAAGAGGTATTGAGATGGAAGACTGAGAAGTACTTCTTCCAAACTATCATATTAAAAGCCACTGTTATTGAAAAACAAATGTGTATGTAACTTTTTAAATATCCTTAGTTTTTAAACATTTAAGACATCACAAACTATTAAATTTTTTCATATATACAACTAAAAACAAATCTAGAAAAAGAGTAAAATGTAAATATTAAATCAGAATTAACTTTGCTAATAAAGTGAGTAGTTTATAAAGTTTCAGAGTATTTTATAAAAGATGACTTCTAGGCTATAATATCCACAATAAATTATGCTACAATTGCTTTAGTTTCCATGGTTTATTTTCACAGCATCTGTTGATAAGTAGTATCTTCTTTACATTATTGATATACAGTAGTAAGGCAAATATCCAACTTATTTATAAATATTAATTAATTTGATGATGACTGCTAGTCAATATCAGATTACTACATACATTTCTGTTTATTATTTTATACATAACTACTTTTTTGGAATATATTAATATCCGTATACAGAGTGACCTTGTTAATATTTGGTATTGTGACAGGACTTATTGGTTTATGAAATATCTGGTGAGAAAATATTTACTTCATTAGGATGGCTAAATAAAAATCATTAGAAACATTATACATTTTTTCAGGCATTTATTTTTAACTTGATGATTAAAAGTATGGTAATATATATAAACAGGTGTTAATGAACCTTCTTTTCATGATGTTTAATAATTTAATTATAGAATGTTTAAACTTTTGTGTCTGATACAGACGCCATGCAAAGTGTCACTGAAGAACTTAATCTGGTTGTTGTACCTATTGAGCTGACTTTTCCCAGTGTGGATCTGCACTCACCGCATTTTCATTTAAGCCTTCCATATTTTGGAAAAGTAAGGGATTTTATAAATGGTGTATTTTGAAATTTCCTAACCTGTTCTTTAACATTATGTTGGCAGTAATATAAAGGTAGTTTGTGTTAATTGATTATATAAAGTAGTAGGTTATTAAGGTGTAAAGTATTGTAAATGAAAATTGGTAGAAAATAATGTTAATGCTGACTGCAATTGAGACAAAATATATTATTTCTTTTTTAATAAGTAGAATAACATTATTTTGTTGCTTGATCGATTTTTTTATATTTTGGTGCCTAATACTTAGCTGAACAAATGATTTTTATTATTTTAATCAAGAAACAATGATTTGAATTGTGATGCTTTGAAACACCCAGGTCAATGTAAAAACACCTGATGGAAAGCCAGCACCAGGAGAAATTATTGAAATTTGTTATAAAGCTTTTCAACAGTTCAATATATCACCATCTAAACACTGCAAGAATTTTACTTCAGAAACTGAAGGATCAGTACAATTTGTTATACCTGCTCAACCTAATTTCATTCAAGGGATTTATATAGAGGTGAGGTGTTTTGCCCAATTATACTATTCATTAGTGTACACATATATATATTTCATACACTTGTGATTTTTCTGTAATTCCAAGTAGCAAAGCTCTTTGTTTAGAAAAGTAAACTCCTTTTCATAATTACACCAGAAGTCCAATAATTTTTTGGTAATTTGATAAAAATGCTTTGAATAAATTTTGGTAAAAATTTACTTTTTTTGTTCTCATATAACTTCAGAAGTTTAATCTGAAAATTTTATCCAAGAGATTCTTAATTAAAACATTTAAATTGTGTATTGAGGTAATAATACTGTCTGAAGATATTTTTCCTTAAAACTGCAAGTAATGTGATTTATTGAACTCAGTACACACATACATATACTCAAATTTGCTAATGATATCAAGGTCTTGCATGTTGCTAGTTGTGAAGAGCATGCTGCTTGCTGCTTTATAAAATGATTTAGATCATTTTGTGAATTGAGCAATTAAAGGGCAAATAAGTTTTAATTACAGTAAGTTTAAGATAGTATGTGTGAGTTAATATAAAGTGAAATATAAGTATAATTTGAATGGGACTCATGAACGAATGGGATCTTGGTATAAACATAAGTTTCCTAAACCATTCAAGTAGTATGCCATTATTAAAAGTAAGGCAAATAAAATTTTAGATTATATCTACAGAAATATTGAATATAAGCGTAAAGACTTTATAATTTCATTGTATAGGTCACTGGTTTGGTCACAGTACTGGGTTCCTTACCTTAGGAAAGACATTGAATTGTTGGAAAGAGTTCAGGAGGGTTACTAGAATAGTGCCTTGGATGGAGGGGTTGTCATATGATGAGAGATTAAGTTTTCTGAAATTGTGTTTTCTTGAAAAAAGTAGAGTTAGAGGGGACATAATTGATGCACTTAAGATTGTAAAGGGAATTGATAGTGTAGATGCATCATATTTTTTCATACTTAACAGTGAGGGTAGGAAGACTATGGACACAAATATAAATTTTGACAGGTAAGAGTCATCTTCAGGTAAGACAGTTATATTTTTCTAACAGGATGGTTGGCTTCTAGAATGGGTTAAACTTCAGATGTTTAAGTGAGTTTAATAGAAAGTTTCATAACTATATGAATGATAAGGGCTGGCTTTAAGATTTTATTAATTTATTTTTTAATAGTTTGACCTTGGTTTAATTTAAAGGATGGGACAGTTGAGATGGATCAGTAACTCTGTTATTGTCTTTAAACATTATGCTATATTTATATAATGTATGTTTTATTGGACATATTTTAGATAGTTAATTTTATAGGAATTTAAAACAGACTCCGCCTGCTCTTTTATCATTTTCGGTGGCTTTATTCATAAGAGAAACTTTTTTATGAAGGAAGCTCAGAAACTGTTGCTGGGTTTAGGTAATTTTTTTTAAGTATATTAAAGCACTGAATTTTAACTCTACAAGTTTTTATTTGGAAAGATCTAAAATTTATCAAATAATATAATTTTTATCATATCTTTCTCTAAATTTAATATGCTTTCACTTTTGTTATAAAAATTCCATTTTTTTATATCTCCAAGTATCTGTTTATATATATATATATATATATATATATATTGAATCATTCTGAATGTCTATCATTTTAACAATCTTGCATAGACTTTTTCAAGTATTGTTGAACAAGCAAAACTTAATGAGCCTGTAGGACTTTCTTTCAAGTTGCATTAGATATGAAGACAGTTTTTTCTGAGACAATAACTTATCACCTCTCACACCAATGCCATTTTCTCACACTTCTGCCTATCTGTCAGGTAGGCTTGCCACTAGCTTTGACCTAACTCCCTCATAAGTTCACATGTTTAAGTAAAATACACTGGTGCATCAATTGCTCTCCATCAATAGAAGGGTGATGAAATCTCCATGTTCATTGTCTTTCCCTATGTATTTGTTTTCATGATAACTTTATTAATATCCTTGGCATTATAGTGAACAGATGAATTAAAAATTCTTGTCTAAGTTGAGGGTGATGAGTTTTGTGTTTGTTAATAAAACTTTGGTTTTTCTTTTACATTGGATTTTGTTTTAAAAGAGTGATTCTTATCTCTTCTTCTCAGATTTTGGGGATTTCTACGTAATCCTGTGTAAGTGATAATGTTACACACACAGGTTTTTTTGTCTATTGTCAATTTTAGAGGCATGTTGACTACTGGAAATATTAAAGCCTTTATTCAATGTGTTCTTGATTACCACATGCTTAGTAGGCCTTCTACTCCCTTTCCTTTAATTGACATCAATTGTAAATGGCCTATTAGACTGTGAATTTAATCTGATTTATTTGGAGTAATGCCTTACCATTGGAGAAATAGTCTTAAATGTCCTTTCTCTTTATGGTTGTCATTCTCAAGTATCTTCTTTTCTTTATCATTCACATGTCCTTTAATTTTGCTTATTCATCTCTCAGTGAATCCAATTCCTAGGATTGTTTTGTCTTTACTCCTAGATTCGTATTGGTGTTTACTTTGTTTATTCTCTCCAACAGCTCTTTACTCATACTTAAATACTTCATTCATCTTGCATTTGTGACTCTTTTGTCCTGACTTACAAAAATTCTATATTTCCTTCCTAGATTCCTTGTCTTTGATATCTATTTGGAGATTGGATCCTTTGCCTTCTCTTTCACTCTCTAGATCCCCATTTTGTCTTCATATTTTTTTCATCATATCTATTTTTTTCTCTGAAACACTTTCTCATACTCCAAAGACATTTTCTGTAGAGGTTTGTTTCCATTATTTTTGCCAGCTTAGTCTATTCCAGTTATTTTGCTCTGTCCCATTTCATTTAGTTCCCATGTTGTTGAAACTTATTGGGTCATATTCAGAGCCTCTGAGAGCTGTTTCTGAGCTAATTTAAGATATATGATTAGACCTCCACTCTCTGAAGGATCTTCCCACCAGATACACTTTACTACATTTTTAAACAAGTTTTTAAGATATTTAATTAAACTTAAGATGAGAAAAAAAAGTGTTAGTCTGAGAAACATTTATTACAATGAAATATTTCTTTATTTCATATAATTTTCTATCTAATATATATATGTTTAATATGTATTTTTTATTTGTAATAGCTCTTATTAAAAAATTAAAATACAATTGATAAGCAAAAGCAAAACTTAATGTTCTTTATTATTAGGAATAATAATAAAGCCTTGTTTGGTTCTGCTTATCAACAGTGCTTTAATTTTTAATAAGAGATATTACAGATAAAAGGCCCAGCATGGCCAGGTGTTTAAGGCACTTGACTCGTTATCTGAGGGTCGCAGGTTCGAATCTCTATCACACCAAACCTGCTCGCCCTTTCAACCATGGTGGTGTTATAATGTGCAGTCAATCCCATTATTTGTTGATAAAAGAGTAACCCAAGAGTTGACAGTGAATGGTGATGACTAGCTACCTTCCCTTCTAGTCTTACAATGCTAAATTAGGGACAACTAGCCTAGATAGCCCTGGTGTAGCTTTGCACAAAATTTAAAACAAACCAAACCAATTACAAATAAAGAATAATAAAAAATACAAATTAAAAATTAAAACACTGTTGATGAGTAAAAACAAAACTTAATGTTCTTTATTATTGCTAATAAGTTTCAGTAAAAATATGTATTATTTTTTATTTTATTTTGTCTATGTTTTGGAAACTCCAAAACTCTGTCATAAGTCTACAATTCATTTTATAGTGCTTTATGGGATTTTATGTCAGCAAATGTTTCAATTATGTGATTAAAATTTTGGTCTCTTGCAAGTTTTGATCCAATGACCAGTGTTCCGAAATCTGTTTACATATCTGAATTGAGGTATTTTTTAACATGAGCAAGAGTACTGAATGACCTCTGCTTCAGCTACAGTCCCTAGAAGAGTGCCAAAGATATGCAGAAATACACAATGACATGGAACTGAGCTTGAAATTTTAAGTTCTTGAACCTTATTTAGGAGGTCCAGTGATTTTAAAGTAATGTCTCCAAAGATAGCCAAATGAATTAATTTCAAATATATCACTTCTTCATTCAAATTTGTTGTGGCATCTGCATGGTACTCTTTAATGCATGATTTACATCTTTTTTCAGTATGATTTTTCATTCATTTTTCTGTATTTCCACATAAACCCAGATTTCTTATCTAAAAACTTTATAGCTTCATCATGATGTTTAATGCTGGAAATTAGTTAGATTGTTGAGAATTACATAAAAACGTATGTCTTGAATAGGCCTTTGGGATTTCCAACTATTGCGTTATTTGCAGTTTCATTGTGAAACAATTTCATCTTCTTAGTGCATATTTCTGGAAATGTTGGCTTGATATTTGTTGCATTGTCAGCAACTTTAGCTTCAGGAAGTGTGGTATTTTAGTTTCCTTGAGTAAAGCTTAATTCAACCAACAAGCTTTCAATGTATTTAATTTCAACATCGATGGTAGTATTTCAAGCTTGTGGCAGTTTGCTTCTGTAGTCAATTAGTTCCAATAACTTTACCCAGATTGATGCCATGATACTGCACTTCAATAATGTATTATATTCCAAAACACCCTGTAGTAGAGAATAAGTCTCTACAGACAAATTTAGTTTGTTCCAGTATTTTAGTGCAATGGCAGTCGTAGCTAAATGAGCTGCAATTGGCTATACATAATCCACCTGTGCACTACAACAAGTGTAAGACATTAAATATAGAAAAATTCCAACACATTTCTTCAAAATTTTCCATCACTGGGTAATACAGCTAAATAGATTATAAAGTTACTGTATTATTCCCAAAAATGTCACAACAGTCAGTAGCATGCATTCCACACAAGTTAAGACTATGACAAGTACATGGAGAAAACTTTGATAAAGAATTCTAATAATGAAAAAGTGCATGTGCATCATTAAATGTCCCATTCATGTTACTTTTATTGTCATAAACTTAGCCACAGCATTCATTAATCAAAATTAAGTGTTTCTTAAATATCGAGCAAACCAAGACTGCAATTGCAACTCATGTTTTTTGGCTGCAGTCAGTGAATTCCATATGTGCATTTTTCTTCATTGAAGTAAACATAACAAAAGATAAATATTGGGGATATACCCATTGAGGTTACTCTCTATGCTAGTTTGAATTTATCAATAGGAGTTATTGTTGAGAGATTTGAAGAACACCCTCACCTGAGAGATTCTATGTAGTTTCTCCATCCAAAGAGTTTCTGCAGTGAAGTGTATCTCCACTCGCAAAGATAGAATTATGCTGCCAACCAGTGTTCAAATTTTGATGTTTACATCACCACAACCACCAGCTACCATCTAGGCAGGTTATCTAAATTGTAAGGTACAGCCATATATTCTGAATCATTTCACATATCTCCAGTGTCAGCAGTTTGGTCACTCAAAGGCATCATGTTGTAGGAACAAGGATTATGAGTGCAAAATGGACCCTCATTGTGTTAATTGCAGTGGCACTCACCCCTCTTACTTTTGTTCTTATGGGTGGAGGAAAAAGAGGTACAATATTTGAAAACAGTTCATCACATTTCTTACCCCAAGGCTCGAAAGTTACTGTCCATCTTGGACATCTGCTGCACTTTGTTCCACTTCTACAGTGCAGACAGATCTTTCCATACCTTCATCAGAGTCATTCTTGAACTGTGTGAATAGTCTTTTGCCCTTCATGGTTAAGAAAGTATACAGGTCAACATTTACACCAATCTCTGTACCCACCAATCCTTCCAGTGACTGCTCAGGTCCACTTCCTTTGGCTTTTGGCATATGCTCAGGCCCACCTTTTTTGGCCATGAAATGTTGAACAATTATTCTTCTCGACTTCAGTTGCTGGACTCTTGATCTACCAACAATTAAGGGCAGGATCCATGGATGTCGAAAGACCTCCTTCTAATAAAGAAAAACGATCTGCTCATGAACCAAAAGCTTCTCCACCAACTTTTCCACCTAAATAAAAATGGCCACATTGATACAATGGAAGTATGTCAAGGTTTTTGTTCAAATATAGACAATATTAAGGATTTGATTGATTCTTATAATCCTCTATGTCTCTCTTTACAGGAAATGTTTCTGAAACCTGCCAATGCAGTTACCTCTCAGCAGTTTTTTGTATAAAAATGACAGGTTGTGTGATGGACAAGTGTATGGAAGGGTGGCACAGCTGGTTGATCAGCATGTGCCTACCCTATTTTTACCACTCAATACATTTTTGGAATTTACAGTTTGTTCTCTCTACCTGTCTCCTGAAGAGACCTATGATCAGTCTGACCTGATCATCTCATTGAACAGTCACCTTCTGTTTTAATCCTGGTGGATTTTAATAGACACAGTCCCCTCTGGAGTGGTATTGATATTGATGGGAGGGGTTGTTCTGTAGAGAGTTTACTCTCAAATCACAAGCTTTCTTTCTTCAATACTGTTTTTTATTCTTATTTTCATGCTCTCCTTCACTTTTCCCTCATTTCTCTTGGAGAGTTGACAGTAACCCATTGAGCATATGCACCTCCCCCGTGGATTTTCCAGTTCTAATAAATTCTTTCTCAGATTGCTTTGTCCTAGATTTTGAACCTTACCTCTTCTCTTCTCAGGGAATTGATATAATTGCTAAACTATACTGATTATGCTTCTAGCATTCCATTGCCAACTCCCAGACCAGACTCTTGACAACAGCATGATTTCTACTTTTATACACATTCACTCCACATCAACATGCTCAAACTTCTTACTGTTTGTTTGGCATGTTTTCATTTCCTACCCATTTTATACTTTGGCATTACATGCCATTTAAGTTTATGTTAAACATGTAAATTTACAAGTGATTAAATTAGCTCAAAACTAGTGCCATGCAAGCATCATAGGAAGATGTGCATTTCTATGTGAGTGGTGAGATTTGGAAAATGTATTTGGTGAACTATTGTATGTCATTTCTATTTTGACATTTCCACAGTTATTCCTTACATAAACTCTCAAGGAAACACTCTTATAGACCCTTTGGTTTAGGGCTTTGACCTACTATTCTTTGGTCATTCACATCAAGTTTGTCTTGTTGTCTGTTATGTGCCAGGAGCTATGTACCTTACAGTGTACTTACTGCCTCTACTCTTGGAGTTATATATTCTCCACCCCCAGGTTTTTCATTGGATTTGCTCTTAGTTGGGCACACCCCACATTAATTCCTCTGCCATCCCTCTAGACTCAAATGTCCTTTTCTTCTGGTGCCCTACTCCTCATCCTTCAATGCTTGCTGTCAAACCTCTCAACCAGGACTGGTGTCACTTTTCTCTATATGTCTATCTTCCCCTTTGATTTCTTCTCTTGATCCTTACTTTGACATATGAAACACCTTCTTAAAATGTACTGTGGTTCATCTTTGGCCAACCTTGCCACAGTTTCTTCTTCTTTCTTTGTATCCAGATCCTGCTTTTGTATACCCAATGTTCCTTCACTTTTTCTTCAACCTACATTTTTTATCAAAGGATATTATCCCTCCATCTTCAGGTGCAAGATTTGTAAAGTACATTATCTGTTGGGCTGGACTTTCCTATTATGTAGCGTTGTTCACAGCATTTCACTTTTCCTAGTACCAGAGGGTGTTTTCTCTCCTTGTTCTTTCTTTCCTTTTTCATTGACGTCTTTGCCCAACTTCTATGACTGACTAGGCCCTTAGTGTGGTTTTGCATGCTCTCTTGAGTGCCCCATATGAACCATTGGCTTCTTGCTCTTTGTATCACCATTTTCTTTCATCTTATTTCCTTCTTCTGTTTACTTGTAGTTGCTGTTACTTAGATATCTATGCTATTGATGCTTCTTGCACCTTTTTCAACTACACTTGTATCTCCTATATTCAGACTAGTTTTAAATTCTTCAGACTTCTACTACTTTCACTCCTATCTCCCTTCATTTTATCTTCCACCTTTATAATCATTCAGACCTGGATTGACTATTGTATCATATTTGGGATGTTTGTTGTTATATATCATGGATATCTTTTCAAGATCCTGACATTATCTGTTTCACCCAGGGGACCCTTCTTCTCTAGGGACCTTTCTCCTATCCTTACTTGATGTGTCTTTCAACTCCTCCTGTTGATGTATTCTTACTCGGGTGTGAAGGCTCAAATTTGTCACTTTTTTCATTGGTTCTCATATAAGATCTACCAGGCAGGCACATGGAAAACTCCTCACACATTTATTGCTTCGTCTCTTTACCATAAGTTATTTTTGTCTCCAAGAAACTTTTAAATTCCATTTGAATTTGCTGTGTTTTCTTTTAATTTCTCCAAGTGTTTCAAGCCCATTCACTCTGGCTCTACTAGTGTATACTGTCAGATGAGATGTTGTGTGCAAAAACCACTTGGTATATTCTCATGGTATACAAATTTACTCACATATATGATCTAGACTGTACCAGATCCATGTATTATCATGGTAAAAGCCAGCACCAGAGAAACAGTTGCCAACTTCTCTGGTTTGTGCATGCTCACTTTTAAAAAAATGGGGTTTCATGGTCACTTAGAACATTTTTTCCAATAACAGACCTTTTCTTGTGGTAGTCTGTTGGGGACCCAAGCATTTCTGTAGGTTTCTCCAACATGAATTCTCTAATTCCCATTTTTTCAAGTGGGGTATGGGGACCTTTGCCATCTACCTGTTACTAGTAATTGAAGTGGTGAGCCACGGAGAATCCTCACTGGGTGAGATTATCACAATGTGATGAGAAGTAGGGCAGTGGTGACTTTGTCAGTGTAGTACAGATCATTCCTCACACAGCTAATGGATCTCCATCTTCCTTCTGCTACTAGAGTCTGTCCAGTAGAGTTGAGGACACACTGTGCTGTCTGATCATGCCCAGTTAATATTACACATGTTAGCTCACCAACAACTTGAGTGCATGTGTTCAGTTGGCCATGATCACATCCTAACCATACCTGTGATACTCCAAACTCTTTTGCCTTTTCCTTCCTTTCGCCTCAGGTAAAATGTATATCTTAGAGCCTTTGCTATGAGGGATTCTGGCACTTTTTTGAAGGAGTTTTTCTGGATTTTTTTTTTTTAATTATCCCCTCCATAAATTCAGCATGAGATTCTAGCATTTCTGTGAGGTGTGCAGAAGCTACTTATTATCTTAGAAGTTTGCATTTCCCAATATGAAAATGTATTCTTATAGATACGTACCACCTCACATATTCCCACCTATCCTCACCACTCCCAGAAGAGTGAAGTTATCAGGAAGGTAAATGTTTAGAGGGCAATTACTGTGCTTGGAGATTGTGTCACCTACCTATTAGTAGAGGACTCTTGTTGTATGATGACATCATTATATACCATTTAAGTTCATTTAAACATGTAAATTTTCAAGGGCTTAAATTAGGTTAAGGCGAGTGGCATGCAAACCTCATAGGAATATGTGCATTTCTGTGTGAGAGATGAGATTTGGAAAATGTACTGTTGTCAAATTTGCTAATCTTTTCTCATGTCAGTAATTGGATTTGAACTATAGATGACAAGGTGATTCAACAAAGAATGCAATGTATCTTATCAGCAATAAACATAGCATAATTATCAAATAGATACCTTGACAATCTGATCAAAATATAAAATTGTTCACAAAAAGTTGAAGGAGAAAATATTCAATGTCTTTTCTTTCTTCAATGCAGTCTACTTCAATAGCAGAAGAAATTTATTTTGACTAAAATATTTATCAGTTTTATCTGTTTTTGAGATTTTTTTAGGTTATGAAACATCTAAGCTAACTGGTCAAGTTTTGTTCATTGTTGGATATGAAAACCTAAAATTTTCATTATATGATATTTAGGTAAAAGAGACTATAGCTGGCATCAAATGTAAGTAAATATAGCTACTAATAATTTCAACTGTAATTTGCATACTTTTATTTAATTGATACTAATTGGTGTTGTGAAATGCAATAACAATTGTAATTCATACTTTGAACAACTAGTGAATTAATGAAAGATTAATAATATAACTGTCACTGAATATGATTTTTAGGCTGTGGCTACTAGGTATCCTAATGTGGATTCAAAGGGAAAAAGAGTTCTTTATCAACCTACAGAGTCCTTGTACTTGACACCGTGGTACTCTCCTAGTGGCAGCTTTTTGAAGATTCTTCCTATTCACAGGATTTCAGAATGCCAAGATAAACTTAATCTTAATGTGATTTACACAACAGATACTATTGAACAAGCTCCTGTTATGTTTGTTCAGGTAATTGAGGAATACTAAAAACTCTTTTTCTAGTGTGTAATTTGATTAATTTTTATTATTTACAAGTTAGTTAAATTTGAAGCTTTTTATGTTTTTTTCAGCATATGTATTTTCATTATAGCTGGTAATTCTTTTTCTAGGAACATTATGGATAATTTAATTGCAATGTAATTTTCATCAAAAGTAATGATTAAAAACGTTTTTTTAAAGAGACTAAACATGAGTAAAAATTTGAAGTCCAGATAACAGCAGGCTCTATGATTCTTGCCTGGAACAACATGTAACATAAAAACCTTAAAACTGATCAAGATTAGGTTCAATAAAGACAATTACAATTTTTTAAAGCAAATACAGAAAAGAGAAAGAAATTATAATGTGAAACTTCATAGAACATAAGTAAATACATCATACAAAAAACTATCAGTAAATATTGCTGTAAAATAACAGGACACATAAAGTATGGAATATCTGTTGATGTGCAAAATCATGTGCATCACTTAGTGCAGACCTCAGCCACTCTCCGTATTTCAGCAGACACTGTGGTATATGTGCAGCGTGAGGTGGACCATATTTCACATACACTATAATTTGAATGTAACAGTCAATCAAGTGCTCGTTTGTTGACTGATATGCTCATTCCAATCAGTTTTGTCTGGAAAAATATATTTTGTAATCTTATACTTGATATTTTGTGTAATCCTTTCAGCCAAGTTGTTATCTCTTTGCCAAGTCTATCACACATTGCACAACTCTGCAGGCAATTAACTGTTGAAAATTATTTTTTTACTCACTATTGGATTTTTCTTGGTGCTCTTAATGATGCTAGCCACTGTTCAACTAATAAATCAGTAGAGAGCCATATTATTACATGGCCATTTTGGTAAGTATTCAGTAAAGACTACCACATAACATTTATCATTCTAAAATTCTGGAAGTTATTAGCATGATCATCATTTACTAAGAGTGCAATGCAGTATTCAGACCACAACTTAAAATCATCATGGTTTGCAGAATTTCTCTGATTTCCAAAACAAATGTCAGGTTGTTGAGGAGGCTACCCTCTAGAGTCATTCCACTTATCCAGACCACTTTTTGTCATGTTTTGCTGGTTGCTCCATATTAGCTAGCTTATATGTGGTTCACTGCCTTTTCTTCTGTCATGATTGTTCCTCTATCCACTTTGATTTATTGTATTTCATCCAAACATAACCAAACTCTATCATCATGCTTGGCTTTGTCTGGTACTTTGCCTAAGCTCAGGGTCTCACTTCTCATGAATTGTTTTTTCCTTTCCCATGCCATTGATCCCCTCTTTTTGTCTATATACCAGAGATACAATGCTGGCCAAAATCTTAAGGCCAATGAACGTAAAGAAAAAATATGCATTTTGCGTTGTTAGACTCAACCACTTATTTGAGTGGAGCTTCAAAAGGTGAAAATAAGAAAAGGGAAAATAAAAATAAAAAACTTTTTTAGCATTTAATAGGTAAAATGTGAACACTATGAAATTAGCCTAAATACTAGCTGGTCAAAAGTTTAAGACCATACTGAAACGAAGCGTTAATCTGTAAACATGTAACGAAATTTAGTCATATATGTTCAAGCATCAGCAATGTCAACGTCTCCCACTGACATCCCCTGCGCTACATTGAGTAAAAACATGGCAAAGGCTAAAAAGTTGACAGAGTTTTAAAGTGGCAGAATTGTCAAGATGTAAAAGCAAGGTCTCTCTCAACGTGCCATCTCTGGTGAGATTGGGCAAAGTAAAACTGCTGTTGCAAATTTCTTAAAAGACCCTAAGGGATACAAAACGAGAATTTCAAGTGGTCAGACCAAGAAGCTTTTGCCAGCATTGAGCAAGAGGATTTGATGGGTTGTCCGGCAAAACACCAGCCAATCGTCAAATCAGATTAAGGCCTTTACAGATGCAGAATGCAGCTCAAGAACAATAAGACGGCACCTACGAGAGAAAGGCTTTAAAAACCATAAACGTTTTCAAGGTCATACCATGAAACAGCTCGGTTAAACTTTGCCGAGAAGCACCAAACATGGGACGTAGAAAAGTGGATGAAGGTTTTGTTCTCTGATGAGAAAAAATTTAACCTCAATGGTCCAGATGACTTCCAACATTACTGGCATGATAAGGATATCCAACTGGAGACATTTTCTACATGACACAGTGGAGGAGGTTCCATCATGATCTGGGTTGCTTTCTTCTTCCATGGAACAATGGATCTTCAGGTTATACAGGGGCATCAAACAGCAGCTAGCTACATTGGCATGTTGGAGAGAGCATCATTATTGACTTAAGGCCCTCACTTGTGTGGAAATGACTGGATCTTTCAGCAGGACAATGTTAAAATCCACAATACCTGCAGGACAAAGGACTTTTTCATGGTGAATAACACGATTCTTTTGGACATCATTATTGACTTAAGGCCCTCACTTGTGTGGAAATGACTGGATCTTTCAGCAGGACAATGTTAAAATCCACAATACCTGCAGGACATAGGACTTTTTCATGGTGAATAACACGATTCTTTTGGACCATCCAGTGTGTTCGCCCGAACTGAACCCCATTGAAAATGTTTGTGGGTGGATGGCAAGGAAAGTCTATAGAAATGGACGTCAATTTCAAACAGTGCATGATCTTTGTAAAGCCATCTTCACCACTTGGAATAACATTCCAGTTAGCCTTCTGCAAATGCTTCTATCGATCATGCGAAAGCGAATGTTTGAAGTTATTCGCAATGGTGGCCATGCAACTTGTCACTGAAACTACTTGTTGGGCATTTCCTACCCTGTTTTGGACTTCTTTTTGTGTGGTCTTAAACATTTGACCAGCTACTATTTAGGCTAATTTCATAGTGTCCACATTTTCCCTATTAAATGCGAAAAAAGTTTTTATTTTTATTTTCCCTTTTCTTATTTTTATCTTTCAAAGCTCTACTCCAATGGTGGAGTCTAACAATGCAAAATGCATAATTTTGCTTTATGTTCATTGGCCTTAAAATTTTGGCCAGCAGTGTATTAGTATTACTTCAGACTTTGGTCCATTTGCATTGGATTCTGCCCATCCTGTCCTTCAGTTTTTCATGTGTCCCCTTTCTTCAACTGATTGTTTGATCAGGGTTTGTCCATTTCAACTGTTTCTTCTTATATGGCTACTTTAACTGCCTTCTGTTCTTTCTCTTCTGAAAAATCTTCTTCTCCCTAGTTTTTCTTTCCTTGTCCATTTCTTTTGTCTGATCCACCTGTTTCATCTCTTTGTCCTGCTGTATTGTTATCTCATTATTGTCGTTAATACCCTATCTGGTTCTCCCTCTGTATCCATTGCAATGTGCTGTTTATACCATCTTTCCCTTAGGATCTATTTTCTCCTTTTATTGTAATGTGGTCATCATCATTTCAATATTTATGCCCTTAATGTTTCCTGAATCACTTATCATTCTTTGTATGTTTTCCTCTATCCAGATTAACTTTTTCTCCTATTTCCTTTTCTTCCATTTTCCACCTGTACTTCCATTTTAACCTCAACTGACTGTTTTGTTCAGTTCATTCCCAGTTATGTGTGTGGCTCTTACTGCTTGCTTTCATGTTTTTCACTCCTGTTTAATTGTTCCAAGGAAGTCATTTGTTATTCTTACTGGTTGGGTTAATCAACTCATACGACTAGTGTTTTCTGACTTGGCCATAGAAGGTTGCTATCTACATAATGTCTCTTTGCACTAAATTCATCATTAAGTTATGTGTTTAACTTCTTGAAACTGCTGTTCTTTGAAGGAGTTTGTTCAGGCTGGTACATGAGCAAAATCGAAAAATTGTCACACATTATCTACACAATCTAGCTTTGTCTTTTGCAGGCAAATATTGTCTTCATTCTATGGTAGTTCTACACACATCTGTTCACCTTTGACAGGGATAAGTGAATGTTAGTATTTTTGTCTTATTCAATTAATATACATCATATTTCAAATTCCCACCTGGTGGTGGGTGTTGCTTAATCAGGTGTACTTAATAATGTATTAACATTAAATCTGTATAGTTGTATAATACTGACTATTGAGAAGGGGTGTTTCTATAAGACCATAAGCTGCTTATCTGGTAATATATATGTATATTATTACTGTTTCATACACAAAAGACCATCATTCATATATGTTAGGAGTAAAGCAGATGATAATTATTTTTCCATCTCTACTGATTCATGATTCTTACAATTGGGTCTGTCTGTTCTTCAAAATAGAGAATTGCAGGCCATCATAACACTGCTTCCAGTGTTTTATTTCTCCACACTCCCCAACATGTATCCTCTCCTTTCTTCTACTGAATACAAGATTCTTTGCCATTTCTGGTTCTCAGTCTCTGCAGTGGTGGACTGAGGAGGTTTCCTCCTGAGTGGGTTTAGTACTACAAGTAAAATCAGATTTTATGGTTCATGTGTATTCATTCAGTATGTATGTATTCATTGGTATGCCAAGTAATGTTTTTTGTTTTTTTTTAATTTCGCACAAAGCTACTTGAGGGCTATCTGTGCTAGCCGTCGCTAATTTAGCAGTGTAAGACTAGAGGGAAGGCAGCTAGTCATCATCACCCACCACCAACTCTTGGGCTACTCTTTTACCAACAAATAGTGGGATTGATCATCACATTATAACGTCTCCACGGCTGAAAGGGCGAGCATGTTTGGCGCGACTGGGATGCGAATCAGCGACCCTCAGATTACGAGTCGCATGCCTTAACACACTTGGCCATGCCGAGCCCTGCCAAGTAATGATAATACATTAACTTAATATTCAGGATTGAAAATGCTTTCTCCAGATATTTTTGCCCAGGTAGACTGCAATTGCTAGTCATAAATTTCTTATGCAAGGTACTTCTGCTGGATGTTTTCTGCCTGAATGTACAACATTTAGAATATTATGTTGTATCTCAAGGTGATTCCCCTGGATGTTTTTTGCCCAGGTGATCTGCACTTGGCCTAAGCCAATGTATTCAAAGTGCTTTCCTCTTGGTGTTGCCTGGGTGAACTGCACTTTGGCTAGTCATAAGAATTCATGGTACTTTAGCCCTAGCCACATCTAATTCTTTCATATTTATTTGGCACCTTACTGTGGTTCTGTTCAATACTACAACTTGCTGCATATGTGGACGAAATATCTCCTATATGTTGACAATAGGCTGGTTCTAATATACCTCACAATCACACTTACATCTGTGATTTTTTATCACAACCTTTTACATTTAAAGCACTTCCTCTGCTAATTTCTTTTGATTTGGAGAACCATACTTGTTGATCACGATATTTTAGACAAGGTGTCTCCACTAGATGTTTTGCCCAGTTGAACTGCACTTCACATACTCTGTTGTGATTCTAGGCACTACCCATGACATATGCCTATTATGGACCTTTGTTAGTTTCACACTGAACCTTCTTTTTTTTGTCAACACTTTGTTGTTTCAAGTCATAGTTATACAGAAGTTTACTGACTTGGTGCTGTATGTCTCCTTCCTGAGTGAATTGATGCCTCCATATTGCATTCTGCCCCCTTTGTATTTTTCATTACTGGGTGAAGAGCATACCTGTTCCAGAAGTAGTGCTACACCCCACAGACGTACTTTCTTTTCATATTATTGCAGATCTTTTCTTTCAGTGTTGTCTTTTTTCATTTGAATGAATATTGTTGCACCTTCACCAGCCCCTCCACCCTTGTAATGTGGGATTCTACCTTTATGTAAGAGTAGGTAGTACTGTTTTGGAAGTTAACATTTTCTTATGCTCGAAATGTATTTCTAATAGGTACTTACTTCTTCCCACCCCCTTTACACCCTTCCTCCCCACGTATATGCTGGTTTTTCTGGTTTGTACCTGCCAATTCTCAGAAGAGAGGATTGTTCTAGAATAGTTGTGAGAGCTATAAGTATATGCTAGAAAAGACAGTGCAGTATATGGAGGTAAGTACCTATCAGAAATATATTTTCAGTGTAAGAAAATGTTAACTTACTGACTTTTCTATTCCTTCCCCTCCACATATGGACTAATTTTTGCTTTTAAGTGCATGAATAAAGATATTTTTACTATATTATTATATAAAAAAAGTTAACGTATGCTTTCTACTTATATTAAGTATGGGGTTTAAGGAAATGCACTAAATAATAGATGTGTGATTTTTAGCTTTCAGTTTGAACATTAATATTTTCTTAAATCAAAAATATATTTCTAGTAATACTTCTCTCACACTACAGCTGCCAAGGTTTGTTCCTTTTCTCATTTAATCATTGGTCTGATATTTTCTTGCTCCAGTGTTTTCTTCCCACTTAATTGTTCTTTGTGATATTTGTCTGATGACACTCCTCACCTGTATCAATGCACCCATTATCCTGGTAATGTATATAAGAACCTATCCAGATAATGTTGTTTCCCAGTGGCACAGCAGTATGTCTGCAGACTCACACCACTTAAAAACAGGTTTCAATACCTGTGATGGGCAGGGAACAAATAGCCCATTTTGTAGCTTTGTATGTAATTCCAAACAAACAAACAGATAATGTTCTCACTTTTTTGAGACTGACTCAATCCAGAGTCAAAACATTGGCTCTTGGTGGTGAGGAAGAGTGTGAGAACAGGTATGCTTTGGAAGTTAATATTTTCGTAAATCAAAAATGTATTTCATGTAATACTTACCTCCTCTCATACAGCAGGTAAAATACCACAGTAAGTAAGGGGCTGGTGAGAGCATTATGCATAAATTGTAGGTGAGTAAATAGAAGATTGACATGCCAATGTATAAACCACACTATATCAAGAACAAGTATGCTCATCAACTGAAACTTAATTCATCTTTGGGTGGAATTTTATATGATTTATTGGCCTAGCTTTAATCAGATAGCCAAGGTTCTGCATCTCAAGGTTGGAATTAAAGGGTCATGATCCCTATATCCCAAGTTGGTGGCTAGAACAATTGAACCAACAATATGTATATATATTTACTTATGAGTGGTTCTCAATCTGTAGCTATAGACTGATGTATTTTGAATTGTTGAAATCATGACATGAAAGTAAGTAGCACTAAAGTGAATAAACCTTCCCCTGAGTTTGAAGAAGTCTGAAAGTCAACATCTAGGTTCTTAATGATGGGATCTCATATTCTTTTCTTAACCTCAGGAAACAAAACTCATTTGTTCTGGAATTATGAACACCTGGTGCATGCTAATAGTGGTTCCAGCTCATCATCAATGGATTTGCTGACCCTGAGAGTCTTCCAACAAAGTTTAAAGGGATAATAAGCACTTTGGCACTGTATATAGGGTGAAATTAATATTTTTTTTTATTTAGGTTTACTACAGCCTCTGCTCTAGAACCATAAATTTTCAGGAGCAGATGTATTCTCTGAGAGTTGGAATATGGTAGTGATAGGCTAAATCACTTAGTTTCAACAACTGTGGCAAAAAGGCAGAGCTTTCCCACTATGTAATTGAACAGTAAGCTTCCCTGCATGAACCACAGTGTCAGTGGATGGAAAAAACTAAGTATTTGCTCTCAGATTTTTCAGCCATCAAATAAGGTGCAGGCTCAAAAGCAACCAGGGAAGGACCTAAAACATCACATACTCAATGGACCAGTTGAATGAAAGAAGCCTAATGCTACTTATTCCAAAGTTGTCATCACCTGAAAAACCAAAAGAATAAAAATGGTGTGAGGAAAAGCAAATCTTAATTCTCTAGTCTCATAGTCCCTCCAGAGGAACACTACCAAATTGATTATATGTCTCTATCTCACTGACAATCTCAACTGAGAGTGACTCTCCCTACTCCATACAGATTGTTGAGTAACACTAGATGCCAGAAGAAGGATAAGATAGATCTGCTTTGCCTCTGTACTGGAAATAATAATCCAGGAGTTCAAGCCATATAATGGCTAAACAAATGAAAAAAGCACAAAGAAACCAATTAGTGAATGCTTTGTCAAGAAAAAGTGATAACATTACCTTAATGAGATGCTTATAAACAGTACCAGGATAGAGAGTGTATTAACATAGGTGAAGAGTGTCACTAAACAAATATTGCCACAGATAATTAAATGGGGTGTAAGAGACTGGACCAAGTAAGAAAAATTAAACCAGTGTTTAGATGAGCAAAGGAAGGAACTCTGACAGTCAGGTAATAGCTCTAGTATGAGGGAAGTAAGTATATTTTGGAATTAAGCATTAAGTAAAATCATTTTGAAACTACAAATATGTTGGACATATAAAGGAAAGACAGTTATTATTTTCCGTTACTGGGATGGTTTAAATAAGCATGCTGTCATATACTTTATATATCTGCTGTATTTGGAACAAATAGTATAAACTAAGTTCTTAATTATAGAATTACCAGTGTGGTGTCTATGAACCATATAAGACTTTTTAAAGCCTTTCTGAACTGTTTATGCACCAAATTGTTTTTAGGTCACTGAATCCATTATTTATCTATAATATCATACAAGTCCCATGAATAAAAAAGAAGTAAACAAAAATTAACAATATTGCAATTAATTCCATTAACTTTTTACAGAGTTTTCTGTGTATTTTATTTATATTATAGTGTTTTGACCCAATTTTTTGTCAGTTCTTTACATTGAGTATTGTGACTATCAGAAAATTACTCAGTGTGACACATTATGTAAATGCCACTGATAATAAAGGTATGTAAACATATTGATTATTTGTAAGTAAATTTGTAAATACTTTAGTTTCACATTTCAACCACTTTTTAGTGACACTGGTCCTTACATGATTAAAATGAAGTAATAGTAATAAGGTTTAAGACAGTGTTAAGTAAATTTTACAGCCATTTTTATTATTACATTTATTGGAGCTATTAATCAAATGTTTGTAGTTTTAAACATATCATCAGTTAAATCATTTTTAGTCATGTTTTTTTCTGTTCTGAAAGTCTGTGCTATTAGTCACAATAAATAGATTTTTTAAAATTGATTTTACCAGAAAACAAAAATAGTAAGTACATGATGTTTGAGATATTTATTCTTCTAGTACATCTGTATATCTTACATTTTTGTATGAAATAAAATTAGATAAATTAGTTGCATTTCTAACATTCAGCAACTGTAAAGTGTAGCTTCTTATGTTAAATAAATGTCTAAAGTATCTGATGACTTGAAGTTAATAAAACTTATGAAATAGTAGATTTTAGTTTGATTCTGAGAAGAAAATACAATTTTATTGACAGTTGTTTGTTTTTGGAAAAAAAACATTTACAATCACCAAAGTTAACAATCCTTTTCTGTGGATTCTATGTTTCTAGCTGATAGATGAATATTTTTTTTATTTACTTATATTTCCTATAAATTTTATGGTGAATGCCAAAATAAATACTTTTACTTAAGATTCCACATATATATATTATTTGTAACTCACTCTGAATTTTGTATTGTACACGTGTACTTTATATGTTGTAACAAATGTTTTAAAAATATCATATCATCAATCAAGCTTGCTCCTTTCTTATATAACAGATAATAAGAAGGGGAATTCCAATGAAACCTGTTAAAGTAGATAAACTTCACATACAAAAGTTGAATCAGAACAGTGACATGCTAAAAAACATCATTGTGGATGAACAAGCAATACCAAGTGACAGCTTTGCCAAAAATACTTCCATGAAAATTCCAGCCTTACCATATACTGCACATAGTTCAATAGAACTTGAGATAAAGGAACAGCTCACTCCTATAAGCAGAATAGTTGTATTTTTTGTTAGAAACAATCGTGAGGTGGTTGCTGACTCGACATATTTCTTTACAGAATGTCTTAGAAACAAGGTACTTACTCTGTTTTAGGTAAATTATCTGATTTTTGTAAAAGTAATTAACAATTATTTTTCATCTTTAAAAAATGTTATTTCTGTTATCATTTGTCATGTTTACAACCTTACCAAACTTGTATCAAATAATTGTAATGGTTTCTGAGTACTGTGAAAACATAATTGTTTACCTAGTATATAATTAATTCTTATTTTTTGGCACTAGAATAGAATTTTAAAATTAGTATAATTTTGCAAAATAATATTTATGTAGGAGTAACTTTAGCCTCGTAATGTGATTTCAGGTTAAACTTTCCCTCCACAAAAATAAACAAGTAGGTGCAAAACTTACTTTTGATTTAGAAGCTGATCAGAATTCCCTGTGTAACGTCCATATTTTGGACAAGGCATCAAAAACCGATTCTTCTACAATAACTAAAGAAAAGGTATGAAACATTCTACCACTGTATTTATAATTGTGATTTTCATAATTTGTGTCAGGTATATTTATGAAAAATTTATAATAGGAAAGTTTACAATTAATATAGGAATAATAAAAAAATATTTTATGTACATTATGTCTCATTGGAAATTGTATTTTTTGTTTAATAAGTGTATTGACAAAAACAGGGTAAGAGTCACAAGCAAGTTTCTAGTTATTCACCTTTTTTTTATCATTAAGCTTGTTAGTTTGTGGTACATAGAATTGTAAAAATTACCTCTATTATTTTAATGTATTTTATCAATTAGCTGTTTGACATTCTTCAATATCAAGACATTGGACGTTACAATTATCCCTTTCAAAACGGACAATGTAAGACAACAGCTGGTGATTCAGGTAATTGGTACCATGAAGAAAAGTTATTGCTCTACTAAAAAATAAAATTTTTGCACATTATTTTTTCAAAATGTTGATTATTTTAGTGTAAGGTATACTGTTTTCTTAACTATTTAATTGCAGACTACTGATTTTTACTGTTCTTATTTTTTAAATAAGGAGTCTCATACTCTTAGCTTTTAAAACATTATTTTTAATATTTAAGTATTTTGTATTTCTGTGACAAAACATTTTGAAAATAATAAAACCCAAAAACTGCATCTTAGGTCAAATAAAGGGAGATTTTTGAGGCAACAGATGAGGTTGTAGCTTATTTAATGAAAGTATCAATTAACTTGGCTTAATTTAGAAGAATGCACTCTAGAAGAGCAATTTATTATTAATCTTACATTAATAACATCTTTTATTTGAATAAGAGCTATTACAGTGGTTGTAAATTAATTGTTTGCATTAAATTTATCTTTCTTGTCTGTTTAAAGATATAGAAATTAAAAGATGATTTATGAAAAGAACGTTTATTTCATGGGCATTATTTTCTCTCAGATAGCTAATAAATTAAGCTGGTTTCCTTGATTGAATGAACATTTACTAAGAGTTAAAAACCAAGAAATTATTAATGGTAATGCTAAACATGTCATATGTATTATATGTTAGATGTCAGACATTGTTGATGCAAGGAAACTGTCTGTATAGTTGTAAAAAGTTATCTGTGGATATTCTGTAGTGAGTAGATAATTACTGGGATGTGAAAGTACTAGTCTAAGATGCTGTAGTGAATGATATATATTTGTATATACTAGATTATGCAATTGACTGTGAATTTATGTAAACAGACTAGGTGTGGGGATAACTTCTGTATAAAGACATTTGTTGAGTATTACATGAAATAACATTTACAGTTCATAAGGTTGTTCACTTAACAGTTGTATATTACTCATCAATCTTTCTTAAATTCAAATTCTATCTGTATTATTTCATATGGGACTTTCGTCAAATGAATTTTCTGACTATTGCTTCACATTGAATTCAGCTTCAGTCTGAGTAAACAGTGCTACCAATTTGTGTTAGAGTGAGCATTAATAATAAAAGTTACTTAAGTGCCTGCAGTAAGTGAAACTTTGTTTCAGGCAAGTCATTCCAGCCCTTACCTGCCCTTACAAATAAGTGAAAAATGTTTCCTATGTTAGATTCACCTTTTTACTATTGACAGAGACTTGAGCAGTAATTTTAAGGTTAACACAAGCTTAAAACTATTTGATCTTTACAAATACTAGAGGTTTGAAGATTTTGTATATGGAAGAATAGTTATTATAACTTATTATATGTGAATTGAAATAAAAATGTTTTGATGCTGAAATCACTTTTGATAAACAGGAAAAAGAAGAATGAAAGATATAAATGATGCTCTTATAAAAATAAAATGTAAGCAGATGAAAAGAGTTGAACTATTTAAATTAAGAGTTTGAATGAATTTTAACTATTTGGTACACTTTTATTGCAATGAATATACTGAAGAATAATTCACAAAGTCATCAATCAAAATTAGAAAGATAATATCACTTCTCAAATACTGAAGTTCTGTCTCAAGACCATCAAAAACTGAATTCACCTTATTTTTTTTATTTTTGTAGCTCCATGTGACAGACTTAAGGTTATCCTCTATATTCGGAGTAAAACAGGATACAATGCAATTATTCCAAGACACAGCAGTTATTTAAATGGATAGTTTGCAGAAAGTAATATCTGAGGTTGATATTAGCACATTATATCCACTAGATTTAGTCAGTTCTAGACTTAGAATTAAAAAAAAAATGAAGATTTATTTTTGATAGAGGTTAAATATAATTACAAGAGAGTAAAGTAGGTTTTTATAGTTATTTATTTCTCAAGAATTTGGCTTGTGACTTCTACAGTACAAGAAACCATTTATTATAACCATGTTAACCACTCTAATGGAGACTGCATTTAAGTACCCTTTTCTTAAACCAACACAAGTATGTGTTAAGGTTGTATTTTTCATAATGTAAATATCAATTTACTTTGCTTGCATTTATGTCTAACTTGATTAATTTTCCATATGAAATTCAGCAAAATTTTATACTGAGTTACCCAAAAATTAGCATTTGCATTGTTATCTTACATGATTTTCATGTTAGGCAGATTCAAAATGACAGGTATGTTTCCTCTTTTTTATAATAGTTAGCTGTCATATTCAGTAGTTATTCCTTCATGATACGTAGACTGTTTACTTAGACCAAAATAATGGGAAATCACTTTACTAGGCATATGATAGCATTTATTCCATTATAAACGTTTATGTAATTAATTAAGTGCACATGCATGTATAACACTCGTGCTAAAGCAACTATTAATTGTTTCTAGTGAACTAGTTTTTTTTAATTTTACTTAATTGACTTGTAGGCATAGAGGTAATAGAGCTTTGTTGGTAGAATATTAATATATTTCTTTTTAAGAACTTGAGATCCAATGTGTTTGCCAGTTGATTTTGATTGGCCAGGCAGTCATCAGTACTAAAATCAGTGGTAGAGTGTGACTGGAAAACTGAACTGGATTGACAGTGTGCAAATACTGATGTTTTCTATTGATACTGAGAGAGGAACATTGTAATCAAAATTTTTATATGTATAATAATACTTTTTGTTGATTTATATGCACAGCCTTTAATTCTAATACTGGTTTGTTATTTTATTAAACTTGTGTCAGGTTTTATATGGTTAGGACTCTTTACAGTAGGTGTCTTTAACTTGATAAATTTTAACAATAAACGGACAGTATACAATCCATTTGATTTAAGATATGTATTGAAAGCAAATCAAATGTATGTACAAAACATCGTTACACTGTTAATTGTCACAATTCTATCTAGAACTTTAAATAATTGTGCCTGTTTTGCCAAAGTTCACACAGGTAGGTTCATTTACTGTTGAACACCTTTTGACAAGATGATGCATTCACCTCTATCTCTGTTATTACAATACAAGATATGAAACTCACTTCAAATAATTGTCTGTTATGTCTGCACTGATATGCAGTATAACTTCATTTTTTCTTTCACTTTCCCTAACACACTCAACTTGGTAGCCTATACATACACACACACACATATATATATATATATCCTTTTCTTCTTTCTTAATCTGGGCTCTTATTCTCTCTGTTTTCAGTCTTTTTCTCTCTCCTTTTCATTTTTGTTAATTTGTGCTCTTGTTTTTTCTCTATATGTATTTATTTTAGTCTCCTTTAATGCTTTGTCTTTCTTTTTTCATCTGTTTCATCTCTCTCTTTTGTTATCACTTTTCTTTCTCTCTAGGTTTTGTTTTTGTTTAACAAACTCTTTTAGGTCACCATCTTTTAGCCCAAGTTGCTCATCACCATCTGTTTAATTGTCACCATTAGTCAAGATGGTTATATTATGTTATTGTAATCCCTACTCTATTTTATCCACCACTACAGTTGTGTATATAAAGGCTTTCTTCTGTTGTACCTCAAGATCTTCTTTTATTGTCATTTACCACTGTATAATCCTGACTGGCTCACCAAATGTCAGGTTTTAATATATCTGTGAATGGACAGGGCTCTTTACAGTTGGTGTCTATAACTTGTTCACTGTACATTTCAACAATAAATGGACAGCACATAATTCACTTATTTTAAAGTAGTATATTTAAGATATGCTCAATGTACGTACAAAATTTCATTACACTGTTGATTATCATGATTTTATAATGAATGTCCACATAGCATGGTTCAATTATGTTAGATCTCCCTTTGACATGAAAAATTATTCTACTCTATTTGTTATTACAATACAAGCTGCGAATCACACTTTAGAAATGACCTGTTACAGGTAAAATGATACTGATACATAGTCTAATCTTACATTAATTTTCACCAACTTATTTAACTTGGTTACATATTTATATATTACCTGAATGAGGCCTTGAACTCTCAACAAATGACAAGATGTTATAATGCAACTGTATTCACTTAAAGCAATGTGTAAAACTCAGAAGGTTTGAGTAACATAATATCAATTCACAACAACTGAACTATACAACAAATGACTTGTAAACAGTGATGTCGAGAAAACCCACTTGTAGAGAAATGTATATGCAAAAACGACTCGTTTGGGTTGAGAAAATATTTAACATGGAAGAGCGAACAACGTTTCGACCTTCTTTGGTCATCGTCAGGTTCACTGTAACCTGCTATAAATCATCACTTCTAAAAATACTAAATTTAACACTCAAGCTTTATAAGTATCCAAATCATATCTCTCATGTTATGTTTAAATGAAACAGTTATGTACATTTAACAACTTGCTATAAGTGCTCTGATATAGATAAAATGACACAATAATCAACTCAAGTAAACATCAGACAATGTGTTTACTTTTTGTTTACCTTAAGTCTGACTAAACGATATAATTGAATGCTGTATTACATATAATGTACAAAAATATCTTACCAAGACAGAAAATTTAGAAAAGTAAATATTTACATAATTTGATGAATCATACATTAATTACACCAGCACTTAGATGTCATATATTTGCCATTATCTCAATAAATTAACTATGTTGGTAGATGTATAGTTTATAGTCTGCATGAAGATGACCTTGGAAAGAGGCAGGGCAGGACAAGGGTGGCCACTAAGACATGGGGCAAAATTGAAGTGGGCTGGTGAAATGTGGGTCAGTGGGTTGATAACCTGATTATACTGTCTATCCTACTGTACATCCCTCTGTCTCTCTCTCTCTCTCTCTGTGTGTGTGTGCAAATGCAAAACGCAAACTAACGTGGCAGGGGTTTAGTTTAGAGAGAGAGAAATCAGAAGAGTTCTCTCTCCAACTGGGGTGTTCAGGAACGTTGTGGTTCCTCTTCGTCCCCTCACGTGAGAAATTGTTAAAATGTTCATGGGGTTTTTTCTTTTACTTCTTTTTAATGTTTTTAAGGTGGAGTGGGGTATTTATGAGTGAGAGGAAAGACGGGAGAACTGGACAAGAGCAGCATAAGTGAAGTGAGCCAGACCTTGGCCCGAGAATGGAGTACACTGTCGGCTGGCAAATTCCTTTAAAATTTACTATTTACTGTTAACCATGGCTGGATAACCTATAACTAGGTAAACGGCTCTTTTCAGAAAGTGGCTGGGACCTACAGATCCGATGCCAGAGATTTTGCTGTGGGGGGAAACGGGAGTACCCCGAGAAAACCCACTTTCACAGCCTGGGTGCTGAAAAATCTACCCAGACCGTGCCCTGAAGTAGCTGGGAGGAAAGAAAAAATAAATAAATAAAAATAATAAAATAGAAAAAAAAAACACAAAATAATAAAAAAAAAACTGATGAACTGTGACGGTGGTATACTTGGAAACTGTTAGCTGCTGTCTTGTAGATCGAGTGGTATCTTCGTCATGAACTTGTTTTCACACTTGAAGCCCATTGGTGCAAATGAAAAACATGGTCTTTGTAGTGGAACTACTGGCTGTTCTTCAGTGTGTTGTTCTTCGCTGGTTTGTGATGCTTTGTTTCTTCTTGTGATTTTAGTTTGAGTTTTCTGCGTGGAGGTAGCTTGTTTTTCAGTTTGAACTGTCGCATCGATGGATATCTTTGTAGTGGTTTGAGTCTGGCTGGTTGTTAAATTCTGTGGAACTTGGATTGAAGTCTGGCATGATCTGCCCTCTTTCTTTCTTAGGTTGCTGACACATGGCATGTTGGTGGCAGAGGGAATTGACATCTTCTGGGTCGAGTTATCTGTATCTGTCTTCGTGTTTCTTCTGGTTAGTTCTGGACTCGACGGTATTTTTGTAGTTTCTTGTTGGTAGTTGTCCGTTGGTTGTTTCTGATGTTTGGATGCTTTGTTTGACCAATTGTTGAAAGGTCGTCGATGTGGGCGTTCGGCTCTAAAGTTGAATATGTGATAATAACAGCCATCACGTAAAATACAGTCAGCACTGTACTTCGACGTTGTTACTATCTTCATAAAGTACGTGGGCAGGTTAGTCTTTTTAGAGAAAATTCGGTGAACAGCATAAACATTGGCTTGGATTTGAGGTTCTATGTCTTGTTTGATTTCTTCTGGTTCTGTTGATGGGTCGACGCCCCTGAGGAATATTGAGTAAAGACTAACTGGACTTTTAGTAGGGGAACAACTTACATTAAATTCGGTGTTCCATGGTTGGCAAAGATAAATTTGGTCTGCAGTAGTGGCTGGTTGGATGAGGATTCCGCCCCGGCGTAAATTTCAGGTCCTGGACGGTTCAATGGTTGCCCCTGGCTTGGCTCAGGCGATCAACGTGGCGACTTGAAACAGCGTGAGGTTCAACGGTAAGCCATCGACGATTACCGGCGGTACTAACGGCCTGACTGGCAAGGATAAACGTTTCGTTGTAAATAGCATGTTGGCAGAGATATTAGCATGTCTGACTTGCTCAGTGACTAGCTCTGTGTGTGTGTGTGTTTATGTGTGTATATATATATATATATATTCATATATATTATCTTGATTTCTGAGTATTTGTCTGGGTAGTTTTAGTCTCCCAATCTGCTCCTGGCAAGAAGAATCAGAATGGATAGTTGAATAAAGAATTATATAAAGTAAAATGTTATTTTTGGCATGCACAGGTAAAAACCAAATTAGTACAACCTGAGAAGGATATTTGTTAATGGCCTAGGATTTAGTTGATTTATGATTTTATAGTCAGCTAGTAGGTCTTTGATAACTCCAGTTTACTGACTAAACAATAATTTGTTTCAAAACTAATACACAGTTAAATAATAAGTAATATAATTTTATATTAAACATAAAAGTACTTGAATTCTTGGACACATTATTTCAATATTTTTATTTATAATTTGAATTTTGTTGTTCATGTTTCAAAATAACGTTAACTATTAACTCACACAAGTGGAGTGTAAGCACAATATGTTTGAATATTGCTAGCTAGTTTTATTTTTATTTTGAGTCCCATTTCAAATTTTAACTTCCTTAGTGTGGAACATAATGCCTTTAATTTGATTTGGATAAACTAATAAAGTACTTTCTGTTCTCTTAAAATGTTACAGCATTTCAATATTGTTAGGTAAAAATAACTGTATAAAACTAACCATCAACTAACTAACAGCACTGACAAAAGGGGTAGAAAAATATAATTCATATTGATCAAAATAACATTTGCTACTGATATAAAGGTACTTAAGTCATTTCGTAGAAGTATTGTAATATTAAATGGTACTTGCAACTGAATCTGAGACCAAAAATAAAAGTAAATTGTATTTTTTATGAATGAAGGGAAATATATGATACACTGAAAAGGTATCAAAGTTAACCAAAACTCTTAAACTTTGCAGCTTCAACAAGTGAGGATGTGCTGACAACATCTCATCAATCTTCTTTCTATGGTGACTCCCTTGTGGCCTTTGATGTATGTAACTTTTATTTTTCTGTACATACTAATTAAACACTTTAATGGCACAGCAATATGTCTGTGGACTTGCAACACTAGAAACTGGGTTTTGATACCTGTAGTAGGCAGAGTATAGAAAGGCCTATGTGTATCTTTGTGCTTAACTTCAAACAAACATACTAATTAAGTGTAACTTATAAAATGTGCCTCTTGCTTAAATAATCAATTTTCCAGTTTGATAAAACATTTTCAAGATTAACAATTATTCAGTTTTGTACCTTGTAAATTTTACTTGAAAGCTTAAAATTATTTTTTTTAAATATTATAATTTTTGCTTACAGAAGTACATATGGTAGTATAACATTTAACTGTGAAGGGCATAAAATATACTGAATTTAAAAGCAAATTTTCGTGTTGATAGTTTTCTTTGTTTTTTGTATATGCTTGACAATTGAAAGCTTAATTCTTTGTGATCTTTTTATTAAGATTTTTTATTCTTATAAATAAATCCCCTTGTGGGACAGTGGTAAGTTTGTAGACTAACAGTGCTAAAATGTGATGTATGATTCCCCATGGTGGACACAACAGATAGTCTAAAGTAGCTTTGCTCTGAAACAAACAACAACAATTTACAAATAGTATGATGGGTTTACTGTGTTGAGGACTTCAATTTATTTAGTTCTACTTCAAGTATTCAAGTTTTATATATATATAATTGCTTTTGGAAACTTTATTTTCTATAAAAGAAGCAAAAGCCTCAGAATAATGTAGGTCATTGTTTGGTTTATATAATTTTATTCCAGATATGAATAAAAGTAAGTTATGTGTATACACACAAACACTGTAGATGAAATTACTGCATCTTAAATGTACAAAGTGAGTTTGACAGGTTTATGTCCATAACTTTAATGATCTTCCAATCAAATGAAGGGGGTTAAATTGAAATTGTGAGTAAATTGCATGGTAATATGCAGATAAAGTCTTTTAAGTAACGTTTTTGGAACTTTGCCACATAAACGTGTTATGCACTTTAGGACTGTGGGTGCACTGTAAGATTGATTATCAAATCCCAGTGTTTGGTCAGACCAGAGTAGTTAAAGCATTTGAAGTTAATGTTCTGTAATCTGTTAGTTCAATGTTAAGTATGTATAGCCCTTTTTGTACTTTTATGTAAAAATTCTGAAACAAGGCTATTCAGCCTTCAGTGAGTTGTGAAAACTGTAAAAAAATGTATTTTTTTAAAACTTCAAAACAGTTTTCATGAAGCTGAGTGTTAGTATTAAACCCCATATTGTGGCATTTAAGAACTTCAGTCTCAACTATTTGGCATCAAATTAGGGCATAGGAATAAAGATTCTTGTTGACAAGATAAAAACATACTTCACTGTGACACTTGTTAAATAAACCACTATTTTAAACAACTTTTGAAACGAAAATGTTACATAGATTTATTTTTAATAAGGTATTTTGTTTGGTTATTTCTAAATTTTTGTTACAGGTAATTGAAGTTAAAAATTTACTGCACTGAATTAAGGTGCTAACAGTGCCAGAGATATTGATAATTTTTGGAACTTTAATATATTTTTTTTCTGTTTCAAAAATGTATGCAGAATTGATTATTATGATACATATGTCAGTTATTATTTATTCATATTGAAGGATGCTGGTTTGTTGGTAATGGCAGATCTAACTTTGAAAACTAGACCCTGTACTGGTTCTGATAAACTTTCATATCTCATAGGTATGTAAAAGATTATTGAAACCTAAACATATTTTAGATTTAAATATAAAATAATAATAAGTAAATACACACTACTGTGCAGAGTAATTTACAATACAGTTTTTCTCTACACTAACAGAACAATACTAAAAACAAATGAAAACTAGTTTTGAAATGATCTATCCTGTTCATTTCTGAACTGAAGAAGTTAGATGAAATGTTGAAAATAGTTTACACTTAAATTTGATATCATTCTATTAGTGTGTATTTAAACTTTATATAAAATGACATATGCTACATTAACTTTATCATGACCATGTATGGAAATGAAATGCAACAGAACAAAACAGATTGGTATATTATATCTATAGATATATTTTTTATTGAAGATTGTATAAAGCTCATTATTTTCTGTCTCCATAAGCTAATTAAATCTGTAATATATGGAGATGTATCTCTGGTCACTAAAATCCTTTTTTAGTTAATTATGTTAACAAAGTATTTTCAAAGTTTTAAAATATTTTTTACTATTATTTACTATTATTAAATTAATAAATTTTAACTAATTTTTTATTATATATTTATATTTCTTAGGAATAGTACATTAAAAGTGGCATTAATAATTTCTAGGCATTATGGACAACTTTTGATCATGTATAAATTTTACTTCGTTTACTCACTGTTATAAAAATTGAACCATTGCAGGTAAAAGAAATTATGGACATAAGTCATCTATGGAAAACCCAAATAAACATTTTTTCAAAACTCTTTTGTGGGATTTGGTACAAGTAAAGTAAGTATACAGCTAAAATGTTTTTGAATCATCAGTTATAAAAAAATAATTTAAAGGAAATTCATTTCTTTTCAATTTAGGATTTTCTAAAGTAAAGTCAGTGAATTATAACAAAGTGAATGTATCAAGTTATTAAATCATTAATTTGTTATTTTTCATTCTTTACATCTTTATCTTCTTATAATTGTGTTAAGGCCATATTTGTGCATCTAAGAGCATGCCGGTTGTAAAGCTTCTCAGGATCAGTTAACAGAATTGTTGACTATAAAACAATTCTGAATGTATTTATATATGCTTATCATACATAAAATGTCATTCTTAGAGAAACTAGATCTATTGTGGTATTGGTTCTAAAAATTTCATCCTGCATAGTTGGAAAACTGAAATTCAACACAATGTTCCTAAAGAAACAACTAAGTGGAGTGCAAATGCTGTTTGTTTGAGTGATATCTCTGGCATTGGAATTAGTGAATTAGTGGATGCTGAAGTTCACAAACCATTTTATCTGGGACTTGCCACTCCATACTCCATAGTTAGTGGTGAAAGTGCTGAGCTGAAGTCCTTGGTATACAATTACTTACCAGAATGCCTTCCTGTAAGTTGTAATTTTATTTATTAAATTTTATTGTAGCTGTATGTTTTCCAGTTTCCTTTTATTAATAACCAGGTAATGAATATTTTGATAGAGCATACAAGACAGAAGAGGCAAATACTTTGAAATAAATTTTATTATTAGTGTAATTTAATTCTACTTGAGAATAAAGAAATCAAATGTGAGTTTATCATCTCAGAATTTGTAGTATGTACTGAAAGGATTTATACATTTTAGTAATAAAGTTAGAAAAATACAACCTATTTTAAAAGATATTTCACCTTTACATCTTCTTCAGAGTTAGTACGTAAAACTGCTTGATATTACAGTATGTGTTAAATTGTAAATCTGTTTATGATGTTATATTTCCCAAATCTGTCATATCGTGACTCTAACAATGTATAAAATATTATTATTGTTTTATTGTTGTTCTAATATTATAGTGTAGTTATGATGCTGACATATATAGCTGTACTAACATTATGATATGTATATTATTTGTCTAAAATATAAAAGTATAGAGAATTACAAAATGTATTTTGATTAATACAAGACCAGTAGGTGGAAAATAGAAGCTGTTAAGAATAAAAATTTAAAGTTGAGAAGATAAAAAGTTTACTAACTGTCTTAAACAAGTATAAGACTGTGTGATATACAACATTATGCAAATGTTAAAACTAAAAGTAATAATGTTAGCTGTACTTATATGACATGATATAAAAGTTTATCTATTTATTAGGGGTTTTTTTTGTTTTGTTTTGTCATCTCAGTTTCATATCTTAAATTATGCCCTCTATATTATAACTCTACACACTAATTATTTTAATAACCAGTATTTTGGAATGGAATCACTATTACATATTTGAATTAAAAATGCCTGTTCTGAAAAACCTAATTTACTCTTCATAATAATTGTTGTATAAAAATAATTAGGAATTATTTTACTGGAAAAACGTTTGGAATATTAACTTTTAATATACTGTTTTGTAGCCTTTTAACTAATAACAAAAAAGCTTAATTATACCCTCTGTTAGCAAGTGCTAATATGTTTATTTTTGAGCTTTTGAATAATTAAATTGACACATTTGGTTTGCATGAATGCATAATTACTCCTAGATCCAGTTTAAAATTGTTCTGAAGAATTTACTCAAACTAAACATTTAAAATACTTACCTGTTTTCATACCATCTTAATTTTTTAATACTTAGTTCTTTTAATAATAATTTATAATGCCTATTTTTTAAATGACAGGAATAAATTTCATTCTTCTACTTAAATGACCCATGTATAAATACTTTTTTTATGTACAATGTTACTGATTCTTCTTCATTAATGGAAATTATTTGAATTGCTTGGAACTGTCAGGATAAACTCATTCAGAAAAATTAAATTACTGAAGAAACTATTAGAGCTTTTGAAAATTAACATTTTGTTGAATGTAAAATGTAATTTAGATTAATTTCTAGCTTCTTCTGATAGTGAGATTGTTCTTAGAAAATATTGTTTTATAACATAACATTTTGGGACAACACAGAACCTATTGATCCATCTCAGCTGTTCTGTCTAAATTAACATAAAACACACATAAAGCCCTTATCATTGATATAATTATCAAGCTTTTTGTTAAATTAATTTAAATTTACTCTCTCTACAACATCTGAAGGCAACCCATTCCAAAGTTTAATCATGCTGTTAGAAAAATAAAACTGTCTTAACTGAAGATGACTCCTACCCTACCAAAATTTATACACGTGTCCTCTAGTCCTACTATTCTCATTGTTTAATATGAAAAGATATGGTCTTTTACAGTCTTATACACCTTAATCAAATTCCTCCAAACTTTTTTTTTTTCAAGAGAAAACAGTTTGAGAGATTTCAGCCTTTCCTCGTATGACAACCCCTCCATCCAAGACACCATTTTAGTGACCCTTCTCTGAACCCTATCTAACAATTAAGTGTCTTTCCTAATGCAAAGAGTTAAAGATTAAACACAATATTCCAAAGTTGACTTAATCAGTAATTTGTACAATGAAATTAAAACCTGTTTTGATTTGTATTCAGTATTTCTATATATAAGACTTAAAATCCTATTTGCTCTTCCCCTAGCAACAGCACACTGCTTGGATGGATTTAGAGACTGATTTACTATTACACCAAGATTCCTTTTCTTCATAACTGTTAAGGTTAATTCCATCCAAATTTAATTATAATTTAAATTATGATAACCCACATACAATATCCTACATTTATTATAATTAAAAGTTATCTGTCATTTATTTGCTCAACTCATTAAATGATCTAAATCCTTTTTTAAAGAAGCAGCATCTTCTTCGTGACCAGTAACACCTAAGATTTTAATATCATCTGCAGATTTGAGAAATTTATTGACTCTTTCTTCATTTGTGTTATTGATGTAAATAAAAAAGAGCAAAGATCTTAAGACTGAGCCTTCACTTACTGTGCTTGTGATATTAATCCAATTTGACTGAACTGTATTTATAACAATCCTCTGCTTTCTTCTGTCCTGCCTCTCTTCTATTCAGTTTGCTAATTTATCCCTCATGCCTATAGAGACAATTTTTTTTACAAGCCTTTTCTGAAAATCCAGATATGCCAAATATTCATCCTTACCCTCATCTACATGAGCAATAACCTTTTCAAAAAATGTCAAAAGATTTGTAAGGTTAGATTTTCCCTTAGTGAAATCATGTTGACTATTCAATAAAATTCTAAACTTTTTTAAATTACTTTGCAAAGCATTCTTTAAGAGACTTTTCAAGGCTTTTTCCAAAACTGGTATCAGACTTACATACTTATAGCTGTCATTGTAACTCAATCCCATTTAGCTAAGCTCCTCCACAATACAAAACTAAACAAGCTATAACATTATAGTTTTATCAGACATACATATCTAGTGTAGTATTTCTGATGTTACAATTTTCTTGTTTAATTTAGTTAACACTGACATTGACAATAGAAGACTCTAAGCTGTTGAAGGTACAAGATAAAACTACACAGTCTATTTGTGTTTGTGGTAATGAAAGTATGACAGTTAATTTCAAAGTCAAAGGCCAAACCTTAGGAAAAGCTACTATATCCGTGAAAGCATCGTCTAACACAGATAAAAGTCAGTGTGACAAAACACCAGTGTCTGGTAAACAGTTTGAAGACGTAGTTTCAAGAAATGTTGAAATTGAAGTATGTATGAGATTTTAAGTAATAATTATGATTTATCAGCATTTTTTGTATTGTACATGTATTATTTTGAACAATATCTTTAAATTGCTATAAATAAAGGTGTAGAGTTATTATTTACCAAGAGATTCCCATAATGGTTTTTACATGCGAATTATGCATTTTCAGCTATTGTTCTTAGTGTATTATTGTTGTTATTATATTTCTCATAATAATTTGTAACTTAGGCAATAAAAAATAGGAAGATTTGATAACTCTATAGACTATGCTTTTTTCAGCATTGAAGTTTGACGATTTTAAACATTTTAGGTAAAGAAACTCAGAAACACCTGATCATCTAGAAGTTTTTATTTTGTGGTTTTGTTATAAGCAGCTATGAGTCTGGATTATAAATTCAGCATGGCATTTGAAAAGCTGTTCTTAACAATAAACCTCATGCTGTCATCATTTCCTTCTGTCATGTAACAGTTGTACGTGGATATAATACGTGCAATGATTTAGACAATAATGCAATAATGTTGTTTGAATTACTTCATGAGTAAAGGGAAACAAGTTTGGTTATTTACTAACCTTACAAAGACAGAGGACATAGAAAATTCAAAGTAAATAATGTTTTTTTGTACATTTCACACAGTGTAGGTATTATTACATCAAATGCTGGCAAACACTTGATATAATTATACATATTTGTTTTATGTCAGTGCACCATGAATGCTATTTAAATTTCCACTAAATAATCCATCAGCCTTTTAATAGTCTAATAAATACATCACAAAAAGTATCTTTTTTAAACATGAAGTAAAAGAAAAACAACATAGAGAATTCTTACTGATAAAGACAAAGTTATATAGGTTTCCTCATATTTTTCAAGTTGTTTGCTTAATTAAATATAACTTTTATTTATAACTACTAATTAAATTTGAACTATATTGCATTTTATAATCACATGGAAAATTTCTTCCCAACAAAATCTAAAGTACTAAAGCAAAATATTTTCAACATACTACAAAGACATGATATTGATTTTAATTTAATTTCAAATTCAAGTAAATATCTTATTGACTAATATTGATTGTCCTGGTAATGATCACTGCTTTAACAAGAATATTTTCTAGAATATCTAATGTTTCTTGACATAACTGAGAATGTGGTCAAACAGTTACTTAAAATTGATACATATATATAAATACACATACATGTATTTATTTTGCATTTTCTCTAAATTATTGTCCACCACTGAGTTGGAACATTTTGTAAATGTAGCAAGCATTGTGGTGTGCATATTCATAAATAAACATCATGAAAGATCATGATATAAGTTACTTCAGGTTATGAAATGATTCAGTTTATTGTTGCTGAAAAGTAGGATAACTTATTTGATGCATCTTTGTACTTCTTGCAAGTAAAGGTTACAATAATATTTTGGTGCAAAAGTAATAGTTTTTTATTTCATGATAATGGTATTTGTACATAAGTGTTCAATACATTTGTGTAGGGGGTTGTTTAATTCGTAATCTGAGGGTCATGGGCTTGAATCCTCGTCACATCAAACATGCTCTCCCTTACACTGTTCGTTGGTAAAAGTGTAGCCCAAGAGTTGGCAGTGGGTGATGATGACTTGCTACCTCCCCACTAGTCTTACACTACTAAATTAGGGATGGCTAGTGCAGATAGCCCTCATGTAACTTTGTGCACAATTAAAAACAAACAATGTGTGTAGAATAAATTTTGACTTAAAATGAGTACATAACATGTAAATAACAATTTTACTTGAATGTAGTGCCTTGTTTTGTTTCTATTCTCTTTTATATGGTTTTGATTTTCTACTGTTTGGGTGATTATGTAGAAAAATATAATTTATTTTTTTATCTTAGGCTAATGTTGGATCTATTGCCATTGATAGATCAGGACCTAGTTTCAAAATTAAAATTTCTGGTGTTGGCACTGGTATAGGGCAATGTGAAAAACGACATTTAAAACTGTGTTTGAGGTTAGTAATATAATATAAATTCCATAATATGTTGTATTGTGTTTTAATACTTACATATTTCTACTGTATATATTAAAAAGTATTTAGATGTGGTGGTATGTATTTTTATGAATTCATAAAATTGTTTTATAAATTTATTTTTTGTATGCTGTGTTTGTGTGTAATGAAGCTAATATGTCACTCTTTAGTGATGAAGATGGTAAAAATTGTTTCATGCTATTTATATATATTGATATTTGTTGCATTTACGTTTACTTTCATGTTGTTTGTTTCCAGTATCTATTGGTGAAGACTTCCTCTTTTAACACTTGGGTACACTTTATAAATACGACTTAGAAACAGTGAACTAACACTCAAAGATTATATTAAATATTAATAAAACTAATAGAACAGTAAGACAATGAGACTATCAGGATGCAAATTGATTGTTTTAATTCAGAATAAATACTGTCTCATATCTTTAATAAATGCAGAAAAACACTATATAACTTAAAATTGCCTTAAAAGTGATTTCACTTAAACTTAGGTTTATGAAAGAGATAATACATTAACATTGTTTGAAGTATACAATGTCTTGACAGTTTCTGTAAAAACTACATCATTGAGGGGTGATTCAATATCATAATAAGATTTTGGTCATGCATTTCTAAATATGTGATTCATATTTTGAATTAATATTCCTAGATGTAAATTTGTTTTGCACTTTAATGTTTAAATTTTGTTAAAATATATATAAATTTAATCACAATAATTTTTATGTATTTTTATTTATATATGATTCATTACAGTTTTGTTTGCTGTAAAAACATGAATAATTTATTTCTATGTTGATGTTTTTCTATAAACAATATTTAACTTTTTGATGCTTCTCTTATAAAATTTAAAAAGTTATTTGTTAGCAACATAATAGTTGCATATTGTGTATTTTGAGTTGTTCAGCATCACCCATTTCAAACTTATAAACTAAATAAATATTTTATAAATTTGTAAAGTTCATATTATTTTCAATAAGTAAACTACGTATCTTTCTTTAAAAATGAAAACAACAATACAGTTGAATATTTTTAGTGGTCTTAAACTTTTTCATTTCATTGGAAACATATATTAATGATTGATTAAATACACATTTTTAGCCGTGCAAATACCACTGCTTCTCCTTCTCCGTCAATGGTTGTGGTTGATATCAAGATGCCTTCAGGGTTTGTTTCTGACTACAAGAGTTTAAATGAGGTATCTTATAAGAGCAATGTTAAATAGATTATTATTGAAGGTGTTGTTTATTTAAAAACACCTAAATGCAGTGAAACTTGAACAGGGTATATTTTATGGATGATTTTACAGAGGAAATAATTTCCATAAACTTATATTGATATCAGTGATTTACTAATTTAACTGCAGAATATATATAATACTACTGATATTTTATTTTTTTATTTATCAGTAACTTGAGCATCTAGAGCATATTTATATGTTGAGTCAATAGACTAAATAATTATGTGTGTGTACTAATTTTCTGTTTTACTTGGTGCAAGTATTTATATTTTGTAAAATATCATGACAAACTGTTTTGAAAGGAGCTCTTCTTCAGGAGCAAAGCATGTTCATTTTTGTACTAGGATGGTAACTTGTTCTTGATGTATTGAATTAATAAAATCAAACCAGCAAACTAATATTAGTTTAAGGTTGTAGAGACTTAGTTACTGAACTAGTTTTTGAACAACTGCTTACAGTTGATATTTAACCTTCTTTTAGAGAAATTTCTATCGTAGTAGTTAAAGTATCTATCCAATACAGGACTTCCTTCTACTCACAAGATTAGCTATTCTCATTCATTGCTGGCCTCTCTATGGAATTTTTTTTATTACACTTGTCACAAGCCTTACTTTCCAACCTATTGGAATCAAATAAATCCAATGTGTTTTGCATACAAATCATTTTGCTTCATCTCTTCACCAACTGAAGCATAATACATTCATGTGATGAATATAATTCCCTCTTTGTACCTCTACCAAAATATCACTTCGGATTTAGCAGCACTTACATTTAAATGTCTAACTTTTTCCAGCTTGATTAGTGTTTGAGATTGAATAAGTTCTCAAAAGGGTTTAATTTAATTTTTCAAACATTCAGATTCAGTTGTCCTTATTCTCATCACATTTGTTTCTTACTTTTGTTGACTGACACAAGAAGAAGTCCAAAGTTAATGTCACCATTTTTGGAGACTCACATTGAATAGGTGTTTTATCATGGGCTTCAAGTATTGGTGAACTGTTGGGAAATTTGTCTATGTTTATCCAAAAGGACATTGAAAGTTATATGAGTCATCCTCTATCTCCAGACGTTGTTTCACTTCCTCCTGAATCTGTGGAACTTGGGCAGGCTGATGAGGAATTTGATCACTTATTTCCATTTCCATAATTCATCTTCTCAAACTCTTTCTAAGGATTCTGTTTGTCCTTCCATGATATTTTTGTAACTTTATTTCTCAGGTATGGGATGTTTTATCCCTTACTCTGATGTTTTATGACTCAAATCCTTCATTTTTGTATGAATATACTTCCCAACCTTATTTGGTTTTATCCCATCTCCTGACATTTGGGCTCACGCTGAACAATTTACCTTTCAGTTGATGAGGTTCAGATCAGTCTGTTCTCACATATCATAGGGCTGACTGTTTATATCTCAACCAACAACTGTTGGTTTTGATCTTACTGTTTAGGAGGCAGACTCCAAATTTCCTGTTTATCTCACTTGTGTCCAGTTTTCTTGCCTCTGTTTCAACCTCACAGCTCTTTTGTGACACCTTTCCATATTCCATCTCTTGTCTGAGGATCTTCACAGAAATCATGAGATATTTTCTAGGAACATCTTTTTCCTCCTTATTTTTGCATTAGCTCATTTGTTGTTTCTGGCTCTGAATTTACAAACGTTGTTTATCTGTTGTTAGGACCTTTTTAGTTGTGTCACTGTTTTCCCTCTTCTTATTTCCAAGATTTGTGTATGGCTCCATTTTTAAGACATTTTATCTTTTATATGGTCTTGGAGCCCTTGGAGTCTTGAATGGCATTTGTCCAACACCAGTCTGTCCTTTCCAGTCTGGTATCCTGTTTTTCTCAGACAAAGCTGAGTGTGACTCTGATTCCAGTTTTCTCTCCTTTCCTTTACCTGTCCCTCCTTCTCATAGTGCCACAGCTCATCAATATGCTGCCAACAGTTCCAGTAGGATCTCGACTTATGGTCTTCATTCATCAGTGGTGGTCTTTCATCATCAATGTTTGAATCCTTCAGTTTTTATCAGAATGTGTTGACATCTCATTTTGTTCCCATCCAACTTGTTTTCTTTCCTTCTCCTTGGAATCCCATAACTTGCCAGCATCTGTCAGAGGTGGTATAGGACCTCTTCATCCAACAAGCTATCGAATCTGTTCTACATCATCCAGTAGTGTTTTATTCCCATCTGTTTGCTCTTCCTCAAAAGACCAGAAACTGGAACTCTATCTGTTCCATTTCAATTAATTTGCTCACCTCCCACGTTTCACTATGGAGTCCTACCTCTCATTTTTAGTGGGCATTTTCTGTAGGTTTGTGGATGACTGAAATAGATATCTCCAATGCTTATCTGCATACTCCCATCTCAGAATTAATTTGTTTCTATCTTTGGTTTGTTCATTGAGAGGTGGCATATCAATCTTGTGCCTTACCATTTAGGCTGTCATCTGCTCCTTATCTTTTGTATAGGGTGGTAAGAGCTTTTACTGTTCATCTTCATGTCCTGGGACTGCATTTACATTTTTACATGAATGACTGGCTATTTCTGGCCCATTCTGTAAATGAGTTGGCCAGTCATACTCATCAGCTCATTTTCAAAACTGCTTGGTAGGCTGGTTGAATTGGAGAAGCCCCTCCTGCATCCTACACAGTACCTTGTGAACTTGGGTGTATTTTTTCAACACTCATCTCATTAGGGCCCAACCTTCTCGTCTATAGAATTGTCAGCTTGTCACACCCTGTCTTCTCCCTCCCTTTTTGCATGTGTGATTCTGTCACTTTTGCAGATGTGGTCTGCTATGTCACTACTAATCCCCCTTGTCTGTGCACAGATGTGCTCTATTCAGTTAACTCTGCATAATCAGTGGAACTTTGCATGAGATCCTGTGGATGCTTCCCTCCTTCTTCTTTTGTATATGCTCTCCAATGGTGATTAGACAAGACTCATACATTGGCAGATGTCACATTTATTCCTCTTTGTGTTGATTTATATCTGTCTACAATTCCATTCAGGGCTGGGGTGCATGTGTTGATTACCAGATGGCTTTGGGTCATTGGCCTGTCTTTAAATATCAACACCCTAGAGCTCCTAGCCATTCATCAGACTTTGAATCACTTTCTTCTCATCACCAGACCTCGTCTGGTAATGATCCATTCTGACAATTCAGTGGTGTTGGCTTATGTTAGTCACCAAAGTGGGATCCAGTTGAAGTTGCTGTGTTTTCATGCATTGAGTCTCCTATATGTGACCATGCACAACACATTTATTTAATTGCATATCATGTTCTTAGTGCTTTCAACCTTGTGAGGGATTCTTTCTAACCCTGACAAGATTTATTTGGCTTAGTGATTCCTTCATGCTTTCATTTTCCATTATTTTTGCAATCTGTGGGGTTTTACTCACACTGAATCATTCACCACCATCTAAATCACCAGTTCCCCTTCTATTGGTTCCAGGTAATTTATCCTCAGGCTTTGAAAATTGCCTTTATTCTGGATTGGTCAAATAAATTCCTATATGTTAATCTCCTATCTGATTACTTCATTGGGTAGTTTCCCTTATTTTTGCCACTCTAAGCCAGGTTCTTCTGATCACTCTCTTCAACATGCCAGTGTAGCCAGCTGCTGTTTGACGCCCCTGTATAACATGAAGCTCCACCTGATGATGACCGAAGAAGGTCGAAACATTGTTCGCTCTTCTATGTAAAATATTTTCTCAACCCAAACGAGCCGTTTTTGCATATATATTTCTCTACAAGTGGGTTTTCTCGACATCACTGAGGAAGCTCCATTATTCCATGAAAGGAGAAAGCTCCCCAGATCATGATGGAACCTCCTTCACTATGTCGTGTAGCAAATGTCTCTGGTTGGATATCTTTATAGTGCCAGTAATGTTGGAAGTCATTTGGACCATCCAGGTTAAACTTTTTCCCATTAGAGAACAAAACCTTTTTACACTTTTCTACATCCCATGTTTCGTGCTTTTCAACAAAATTTAACCGAGCTGTTTTGTGGTGCATACGGAGGTGTGGCCTTTAAAGATGTTTATGGTTTTTAAAGTCTTTCTCTTGTAGATGTCATCTTATTGTTCTTGAGCTGCATTCTGCATCTCTAAGGGCATTAATCTGGTTTAACGATCAGCTGATGTTTTGCCAGACAACCCATCGAATCATCCTGTTCAATGCAGGTGAAATTTTCTAGGGCTGATCACTAGAAATTTTCACTCTGTAGCTTTCAGGGTCTTATAAGAAATTTACAACAGTTTTACTATGCCCATTCTCACCAGTGATGGCATGTTGAGAGAGACCTTGCTTTTGCATCTTGACAATTCTGCCATGTTTTCACCCAATGTAACACAGGAGATGTCAGTGGGAGATGTTTGCAGTGCTACTGCTTGAACGGAAGTGACTAAATTTTGTTACATGTTTACCGATTAACGCTTCATGTCAGTATGGTCTTAAACTTTTGACCAGCTAGTATTTAGGCTAATTTCATAGTGTTTACATTTTACCTATTAATTGCTAAAAAAGTTTTTTATTTTTATTTTCCCTTTTCTTATTTTCATCTTTTGAAGCTCCACTCAAATAAGTGGTTGAGTCTAACAATGCAAAATGTATATTTCTTTCTTTATGTTCTCTTGTCTTAAGATTTTGGCCAGCAGTTTATGTGCCTAGACTCTGTGATTTTCTGCTACTCATCCCATTGTTGCTGATGTATCCAAGTAACTCATGTGGCTTTTCAACCAGGGGTCCTTGGTATCCTCAATTTCAGTTTATCAGTTAGCTTTATCTCATACCTTTCATCTTACCCATTACTGTAGGGTTTTTCTCTCACTTGTCCTTAACATACTAATTTGTTCCTTCCAGAATTGTTGACCTCGTAAGTGTTTTTCTCTTCTGGATTGAGATAGTAATGTAGTCTTTCATTTTTTTACTTTACCTCCATTCAAAGCTCTTTCCTTGTGTGTTTTTTTTCACATGTCCCTTAAGGCATATTTCTTTCTCCTTTTGGTGTGTGCGTGGTAGCAGTTCTGTCTTGTTTTCCATTGATGTCACTCCAACTCTTTACATCCATACCTATCTTATCCTGTGTCCAGATCATTTTTTTCTTCTCAAGATTTTGGTGACTCCACAGTGCATCCCTGCCATGATCCATACAGACTTCTATGACATGTGTGTTCCTTTCATTGTTACACTGACCTCACAGCTTCATTCCAGTCTCTTTATCTCATAGCAACTTTTCTGTCCAGAGATCTCTCCACTTTGCCTTCACCAGTTTGGTTCATCATTTGATCCAGTTGGCTTATTCCTCCTTGTCCTCTTCCCACCATACTTTGATACCTCACTTTTCCTTCATTTATAATCTTCATCACTATTTGAAAGAAATCCTACAATTGGGCATGTGAGCCAACTCTAACATCATCATCTCTCATTATTTACATCATATTATGGTTTTTGGCTTCCACAGGTTTTGCCTTACACCTGTGGCTCTATTTTAGATTTTGGTACAGCTCTGACACTGGGTAAATCTTTATAAATACTTTTATTTCTTTCTGGGGCTCATTCTTCATACCTCACTTTCCTTTCCATGGCTTCACATACTCATCTTTGAGATGGGATGTTCACAAGATAATCCTCTCTTCATAAATTGGCCCGTCTTGGATCATACCACCCATGGACTTCATGTAAAAAGAAGGGAATAGCTGTTTACCCATGCCATATCTTGCTTGAATAAATCAGTATGGTCTGCTTTTTAAAATATGGTTTTGTGATCAACCATTACACTGGCTTGGGTGTCACTTCCCCTCTGAGCTCTCCAATGCATTCTCAACTCCTTGTAGTGGATTATGGTAATACTTACCACTTACCAGTTCCAAGCTACTGGGATAGCCAACCATGGAGACACTTGTGGATAGGTTCTACATAAAATGGCTATAACCATTCAGTTCAGAGTAGGATGGTGGTGTTCTGCCAATGTAGATGATGTAATACGCTCCACTTTGCATTTAAATATACAGTGGAGTGAGACATCAAAATGCAGTTCACCTCTTCTATTAGAAGCCCTCAGTGTTGGTAACTCCTGGTCTGGCTTTGGATTTCAAGTGAACCAATCAACACAAGTCCTCACATAGCTTTCAGATTGTATATCTTCCTCCTGTGATCTCCTCTTTTTCTGTGTTGTGAGTCATGGAGGGATAAATGGGAATGTACTGGTTCTATCCTTGATTCTTCCTCATTTTCTCTTATTATATGAATGTCATTGCTCTTTAGAAGGTTCCACCCTGTATCACTGTCACAGGAGTTGATTGCATTCATTACACTTCCTTTAAATACCAGATATTAAATTTCCAGGTTGATAGCTCATAGCTAAATCCTATATAATACTCAGAAATTGGAGTGGTTGTCACTACACCTGTTCTTGTGTTTAATATGAAAATGGTATGATACATATTCTATCCTCATGCATATCTCAGTGCCTCATAAAAAAGTTTTGGATGCAGTTGACTTACCAAGTATGGTTCCCTGTACCATGGCCACTCTACACCATGGGGTGCATCCTAATTTACTCACTTTATTTTTTATGGAATTGAATTGCTATATCTTTCTCTGGTTAGGACCACTTTTCTATTACATTCTCTCTCAATCAGATGTTCTCCTATCATTTTCTGCTCTAATTTTTACACAATTTACAAACGGGCAAAGAGCATACTTGGATCAGAAGTTGTGTTGTTACCTTCTTCATATACACTCTCTCTGCTACATAGGTATCCTTTGGATGCTTTCAGGGGGTATGTCTGTTCTTCCCTCATACTGATCCCTTCTAATCAGTGTGGAATTCTAGATAATGTTGTGAGATGAGTAATGTATTGGAAGTCATAATTTTTATGTACTGAATTTGTATTTCCAATTGGTACTTCCATCTACTCATGCTTCCCACTTTTTTGTTCACTCCTGATTATTCCATCATCTTTTAAACTTTGAAGTGATAGTTTGGTACAAGCTCATAGGGGGAATTGCATGTGTCCTGTGAGTGTACTGTGCTATCAGTGGAGAAGTGATGCACGATGATTTGCACGAGAGACACATTGGAATAATTTTATTTAAGTAGTGGGTGGTAAAGCTTGTGGCAAGCACAATTAAAAAGTCTGTGTATAGAGTTTAGCAATGAACAAGAGCAGCTAATGTTGTGAGAGGAGAGAAGTACCTATTGGAAATACATTTTCAGGATAGGATATTTATAACTTCTGAAATGTTTGCTAAAAGTTTAGTAAGTACACATGACATTTACAATCTCCATATTTTAAGAAAATTAATAATTACATCCTTTATGATCATCTTTTACCTTCTTGTATGGTAATTAATTAGTGTGTAATGTTTTGGCATATTTTCACTTATACTTGAGAAATTGATAAAAATAATATTATAAAGGTAAATATTAGCAATCAAACTTGATTTCAAAAACAAAATTGCATAATAGTTTTCATAGCATAGAACTTTATTAGGGCTAATGATAATTAAAATTTCAGTACATTACTCCTTTCTCTGAAAATTTCAAAGTAAGGGGTGGAACATCCTCTCTGAGATTTCACAAAATACTTGAGATATTTTATTCTAAGAGTAACAGTGACTGTTGTATATTAAATATTTTTAAGCATTTTCCTTTACATCATGAAACATGAGGTCTCAATAGCAACATATTTATATTAAGCTAAGATAATTTGTAAATAACCTAATTCTGTATAAAATTGATACTAAGCTGAAATTACCAGTTTATCTACTTTTTGGATGGAAGGTGTTATAAACCATAAAAGTTATTAATGTGAAATTTGAAACAACTTTGCTCAAATTAATTCAAGATACAATAACAACAATTTTTACAGTAGACAAGTTTTTATTTCAATAATTACAGTTAGTCTCGAGTCATCGTGATGTAATTATTACATTGAAAATAAAATTATCATAAAACAGATTGTAATGTTTTCAATAATAAAAAAAAGAAGTTGCCAACTATAAAACTTGTTATAATTGTATTTTGAATTTAACACTAACTTTGTATCAAGTTGTCATACAGGCTTTATTTCTACATTTTCAATGTTTTCAGTCCTAACCACATAAATGTTGTGTGGCACAACTGTAAGATATGAATGTTATATCAATATTAAAAAACTTTCTCCAATGAACACTTGAAAGACATTAAAAAGTGTTCTGTAAAAATAATGACTTTTCTTCCCTCTTATTTAAAAATCTGTAACAAGTACTTCAGCATACATCTTGTCACTGATTTTCTTTACTGTAGCTGTTTATTTTGTGTTTTCAAATATCTATTCATTATTAATGTGTATTCCAAAGGAAGCATTTTGTCTCTTACACAAACAACACTAAGAAAATGTGTATTTACAAGTTATCATATGTTTTTTATGATCAAACAGTTTCCAATACAGTATCTTAACTCCACTTGCCTTATACCTTTTTTCATTTAGTATTATCCTCTGTATGCTCAGTTTGTTCTTGATGCTAGTCTTGATACTCTCATTTACTCTCATATGTTTACACCTAGCACAAATCCACACATGAATCCAAGTAAGCATGCAATAACTCTCTACTTATTGGAGTGTGACATACCCTCCTTATGCAGCTGATATTTACTGATTAGTTTATAGCACAGTTAATTTTTGGAGTTGACATTCCTATTGTTCCTTGTACCTTAGGTTTCTATGCATTATCATATCGTTATTAGGATTTTCATTTTCTTGACCTAAAGTATTTGATTCAGGTGCAGAAATCTGTCCCTGATACCACATTGAGTATTTTTATAAGCAGGGTGGTGAGGTTAAACAAAGAAGAGAAATATGTTTAACCCTTACCACCCTCCTGCATTACTTCTCCTTCACCAATCTTCTATCTGAGCTGCCTGATGTCCACCTGAGGATCTTTTGGAAGATGCTTGCTACCTCATGAATTCTTCTTGGTAGGGATGCACATTTTTCTCAGGTGCACCTACCCATATCTTGTTTGTATGATCTTTATATGTCTCCATTTATATGCTAGTTGGAGGTCTTCTTGACTCATTTGAGTCCAGGGTGGAGGCAGCTTGTCAACACTCCTCCTTTTTTGCAATTGTCCTTTCTCCCATTCCTATGCCCCAACCCCCTTCTTCCTCCCCTTTGTATGTTCCCCTTGCTGAATCTCGGTGACTAGCCATCAAATTGCTCAGTACTGGGTGCTCTACCACCAATGGTATCAATGATTCTACTATAGATTTTGGCAAGCTGAGCATGTTTGGTCAGGTTTCTTTTCTCGTAAGCAACAGTTTCACTTCAGATCATTGGGCTCTTCCAGTCTTATTCAAAGAACTTTCATTTTATAACTTCACCTCACTTGTTCTCACATCCCTTCTTTTGTTCTTGAGATTCAGTTATCTATCAATTTTTCAGGAATAATTCAAGCTCTTCTTCACCAGGAAACTATTGAACTAGTCAGTCACCCTCATTTGTAATTTCTAAAAAGACTGGAAACTGGCATCATGTGATAGATTTTTCTAGTCTTACTTATTTCATTGCCCTTCCTTGTTTTACCATAGAGTCCTTCCTCACTCTTCAGTAGGCATTTATTTATCTTGGATCTTTGGATAACAAAGATGGACATCTCAGATTGTTATCTTCTCATCCCTTTTTTATTCATCATCCAGATATTATCATTTTGTACACAACGGTTGAGTTTCTTAATTCAGCACTCTTCCATTTGGTCTGGCTTATGTATCCTACTTCTTCTTTTAGATGGTCGCATCATTTTTCCAATTTTTTCATTCTTACAAAATGCTTTTAACTTCTTCCTTACATGAGTTGGCTTGTGTGTTGACTACTTGTGTTGGAGAAGCCCTTTCCAATCTGACTTGATATCTTATCCCTTTTGGATTGTGTATTGACAACTATCTCAGTGAGTCCCTGCCCTCTCCTGTTTAGTTGATATTGATGAAACTATTATAGTTCTCAAATCTTAATCCTTGTCTTCTCTCACTGCATGAGAGTTTTCTTTTGGAAACTTGAACTTCTATAGAACTTCTCATTCCCTTGGGTCATGCATACATATGCATCATTCTTCCCTGGGTGTTGTATGACCATTATAATCTTGCTCTGAATCTCTTGAATTTAGTTATCCTATCCAACCCCTTATTACATATCACTTTTAGCTCAGTGGCCAAATGGGGACAATGACACAGTATCCATTTTTGTTATGTCTCCCCATCACAAGTTGCATCTATTTCAGTATGTTTCTCTGATGAGTTACGGAGTATCTCATCTATTCTCGAGAAATTGCAGGTCATTGGTTTCTGGTCAAATCTGCTTTTTGCCATTCATCATGTGCTTTGTATTTCCTCCTTTTCATATTAGTCATGATACATTCCAACAATTTAACTGTTGTCTCTTACAAATAAACAGGGGGCTCCCCCTTTCTCATTAATGTTTTTGAAGGTTGAAACTCCTAATATGGACCCATTAACATCACACACATACACACACCTACCAGCATGTCTAGTTCCTACTGCTCTGAATCTTGTTGCAGATAGATTATCATGTCTCAACAAGATTCTCCTTACATAGTTATCCCTAGATCTTTAGATGTTTTGACAGTGGTACATGCTGTTAGTTATTCCACTTCTGTAGACATATATCACTCACCATTATTGTGAAACTACTTCTCTCTTGGTTTCCAGGTCCATATCCTTTGGCTTTGGTGGTAGGCATCTTGAGTCAGGATTGGCAAAACATTTAATTTTATGCCTATCCTACCAACTATCTCCTTCTCCAAGTTTTATTCATCATCTTTCAAAACTCACTGTGTTTAGTCCTTCTCATTGCATCTTTATGTCATACTCAACTGTGGTTATAGTTTTTATATTACTTCAATCATCACCTCACTTACCACATTCTATTTCTAAATCCTTTTTATGACAGCTTTATTCATCACACTCCAGTTTCTCAAGTGGTATTTGTCCAGTCCCTTGCAAGGCAATATGGGCTGCCTACATGTATTGCATCATTTTTTTTTTCCCATTCAGTTCATATTTAATTCTTAATAATTTGTCTGAGAAAATGGCATGTAATTTTCCATACTGGTCTATGTGCCATGGTTACCTCCCTTCCCATCCTTGTGTTCCTCATATTTTATAATTTGTTATCTGGCTGTTTGCCAATGGTTTTCCTGTACTGGTTATTGAGCAGCCTTATCCAGTACCTTCTATTTTTCCTATTCTTATATAGTTTTTTCCTCTCTTGACCATTCTCTCTTGGTTCTTTCCTTTTGGTTACTTTGTCCATTTCATACTGCATTCACATCTGTTTCCCTTCCATTCTTCTTCTCACTCTGATACAGATCATTTGCCATAATTTTGTACTCTCTGGTGCTACGTTGCCCAAATGAATTCCTTCTGTTATTATCATTTTCACCTCTTACTCCATTGAAATCCTTTTTCTGCCTGAGACATTTTCCCTGTCACCTTTATAGGTTGAATTCACCACCTTAATTGATTGGCATATTATTCCTTGACTCCTAATTGCTCATATATTTTCCAACTCTCCCCTCATCAAAACTGGTCTAATCACCCCTCCTCCAGCTGTCCACTTCTGTTGCCTGTGGGATGAAATCATTCAGGCTGGCATGTGGACCACACCACACATTGTCATTTCTCATTATCTTTATCATTTAGCCATCCCTTTCTCATTAGGATAACAAGTATTGTCCATTACATCTTACATTTCTGAGTTCAACTGTGAGTGAATATGTAATTTTTCTATTTTATTATTACAATTACAGGGACTTGTTTGACATTTTGGATCTCATTTTGTCACATGTTGTGTCTGTTTAGGTATATCAGTCCATAAATCCACATTATACAGCCATTAAGATCTATAACACCCACTGTTGAGATAGGTTTTTTCCATAAAACAGCCAAAAATTTCCTCACAGTATTTTGCATCATAAAAACGTCTGTCCCAGACCATATCAACACATGGACTATCATGAGTAAAACGTGTTAGAAAAGCTGCTTATTCCTCTGACGCTAGTTGAATAAGTCAGGACTGGCTAGCTTTTAAAAATAGGGCTTAATAATCACTCGTATTATTTTCAGAGTTATGTTCTCTGAACCCGCCACTGTGCTGTTCCCTCCTTTTTATGTGGAGTACAAAAGTCCTTGCCACTTACAAACTCCTAGCTTATACTTGATATCATCTGGTTTGGTACTGAAATTGACTTATAGTGTTTGGCATATCAAATGAATATTGCCTAATCCCAAAGTGAAGATTCAATTCAACAATATAGTTAGCTAGCTGTGTCAGAAAGGTCTGTTATACTTCTATTGGTGGAAGGTTGTTACATGCTTATTTACATGCTGATGTGCAGCTTTATCATATGTAATTGCATGAAGGAAGATTAGAATTTCAAGGCTAGTGGGAGCAAAACTTGCACATGTAGAGGGTAGCACTGAATGAGAAAAACTATAAAGTGAGTGAAGGTAAGTATCTATCAGAACTACATTTTCCACGTAGGAGAATTATAACTTTATCATCATGTTGTTTGTACTATGGTATTGAAGATTGTGCAAGTAAAACTTGTTTAAGAAATAGAATAAGTATCATGCTTCACTTTAAGTATTTAAGTTTTAATGATTTTAGATAAGAAGATCATGCAGATTTATCTGATATATTTATTTTTATTTCAGCTAGTTAAAAAAGATTCATCTCTCTACACCTTCAATGAAAAAGACAATCATGTGGAAATATTATTAGGAGAGGTAAGCTAAATAACTGAAGTACTTGCTAAAATAAAATCTCAGCACATATCTATTTTTTTGAAAATATACTAAAATGAACTTTTATATATATTTAAAAATCGTTTTTTTAGAGATTAGGTGACCTTTTTATTTAAACATTTTCTATGAGGTAAGTTTTTTATGTAACTATATAACAGTATATTTTATCAGGTAAAGAAAGAAGAGAATTCTAATGAAAGTTAGCCAGAGGTCAACTGGTTTTCTGCATATATTTATCTAGATTTAAAAGCTATTGTTTGCATGTTTTGTTTGAAATTAAACCTGTATTTTCTTTCCATAAACTAAATGGCTTTGTCAGCATCCATTTTATAATTCTTTGCTATGTCAGTGAGAAGTTTACAGACTTACAAGAGTAACATCCCAAAGTGGACAAAGTGTAGATATCCCATTATATAGTTTTGCACAAAGAGAAAAAATATATTTTGAATGCATCGCTTGTAGAAATATACACCAGATTATGATTTTGTTTTTCATTAGGTGAATTTAAGACCTAACTTTTCATAGCTGATATATGGGCAATTACATCACATCAAGACAAGTAAGGTGGATAAACAGTTAGTGGCTAAAAGTTATTAAAAATACAGTTATATCTAAGTTACAAGGACAAATTAGTCCTATCTTGCTCGAAATTATTTGAATTCTCCTTTTAAAGGATGACGAGTGCCTTATTATGCAAAAAAACATATTCAGGGAAGGTCACAAACATTAATGGTTTTGTGCAGAGCATGCTGAAATTAATCAAAAATCAAAATATATGATTAAAAAAATTGTGTTTGAAGTTAACTAAATTTCATCTTCTGAAAAACACTTACCTCTTCTCATACTTTAACTTTATTCTGATGAAATTTTCTCTTTTATGCCCATCAAGTAAGTACTCTATGTGGATGTTAGAGTTGCTCCTTTTCCATGGAAGACATCTAATTCCTCATACACATAAAGATGGAGTTTACAGGAGGTCTGATGTTTCTTTTTCTGTAGTCTCAGAGAATGAGCTTGTGAGGGATAAGGGAGAGACTGGTGAGGATTGATCTCTGTTTTTATGGTTATTTACTTTGTTTAGATAGCTAATCATGTGCCTTGGAAGGATATATTGCCTTCTGCATTGTTTTTTGCAACTAGTATATCAAGTTAGTGATGTCTTGAGATTTTTCCTGTGGCTTACTATTCTTCCTCCTATATGTATGGGAAAAGCAATTTGGTTGATTACCTATTACTTCTATGTTCATTAGACGTTGTGCATGCTTGTAGAATTGTGGATCAATTGAATGAGGCTGCTGCCATGTTTTGTCCACATCATTTATCAGATCAGCATGCTTTACTTCTAAATCACTTGGAGGACCTATATTTACATTCCCAGATGTTGAACTGTCTTCTTTTTCTTTGGTGTTCTAGGTGTCATGCCAATATTTGTCTTAAACTTCATTCTGTTTTCCAGTATTTAACTGTCCCTTACAACAATTTTGCACTTTTTATTTTTATTGCAACTGTTGTCTGATGTCTTTCACAGATTTGCTGCTGGAATTTCAGAGAACCATTTACTGACTTCTACTTTAGTAAGGTTATTAGCATTTGCTCTCTTCTTGATCTTTTGGTTGGTTTGTACCTCAGATCCTTTGAAGAGAAATGTCTTGCTTTAGGTCATTTTCACTACTTTCTTTGGTCTTTAGAAGTCTTGGAGAAGTTTCTTTTCTAAGACATTCGATTTTTGAAGGTATTCTAGGTTCCATGGAATCTCAGAAGGATGTGGTCCATTTCCATTTTTTTCTTTAGACACTGACCTCTTACCTTTCCCAGTCTTTCATTCAGGTTTTCAGCTTCATGTTTTATTCAAACACAAGGGAGTTTCTGCCCTTATAAGCAAGAATTCTATACCTGTATGGAGTATTACAGTGGCTTATGTTTATACCTTAGGGTGTTCAGTCTTCTGTGGGTTTGACTCAGATCTGTACAGGAAGCATTTCTCTTCAATCAGTGGGTCATTCACATTCTTACCAGAGGTTTGTCCTTCATTTCACATCTCCTCCATTGTCTTCTATAATGGTTGTTTTTCATAAGTTATTGATTCAATTACTATAGAATCCAATTGACAAGAAGAATTATTTTTCTTTATATTCTTTTCTCACAATAAAAATCACTGAATATTTCACTTACACTACTCCATTAGTTTCCACAGTTGTATCCTGAACTTCATATAGTTGTTTCCTTTTCATCAAAGTTCACACAGATGAGTTCAATTACTTTAGAGCACTATTTGACAAGACAAATTACTTCTTTTATCTTTATTAAATTGTGAAACTCACTTTAAGATATTGCCTGTTATGGCTAACCACTCACGTGCCTGATAACTTCACATTTTCTTTCACTAACTAATTTTCTGACTGAACTACACTCAACTTTCCTATATCTATATTTTGTTCACTGGGGCCTTGAACTTTCTCTAAACTATGTGATGTAATGCTTTAACAATAGAGTAACAAGAAAAATACCAAAGATTTGAGTAATGTGATGTTAACAATAGTAGTAAAGTCACAGACAGCGATGTAATAGCAAACACAGTTTATGGCTCATACAGTTACACAACAAAAATTTGTTACAACTAACATTTTTAAAACAATCAATCTTCTACACTGCTGTGATGAAAACTAAATGATCATTGGATATTAAGTTTCAATATAAGCTAAATAATAACAATTTCACTAAACAGTTTTGTATATCTAACAACCATTGTTTTCATCTCCAATTACACAGTGTTTTTTTTTGGGGGGAGGATATGGGCAACCTATGAATAACTCATTTCTTTGTGTCAGACCTACAAGTGTTCCCTACAGTAATGACCAATTACGGTATGATAAAAACATTTGCAAGGATGCATTGAATGGTCTAATGACCCTGTCTGCTTCCAGTCCACTCAGTTTGTGCTGATAACCCTCTCCCAATCTCCTGTCCTAAGATATATCTTTATGCAGATGCTTCTTTCCAGGGATAAGAAGTTTATATAGAGGATATGGAATTCAAAAGGTCTCTGAAAAAAAAAGGAATCTTCTCTCCACATCAGTTTTTTAGAACCTCTGGCAATTTGATGAGCTAGGTCTTGGGCTATCAAATTGGTTTTGAGGGAAGATAGTAATGCTTCATGTAGACATTTCCACAGTGGTCTTCTGCATTTCCAAGCAAGTGGATACTCACTTCAGGTTTTTTTTTTTTTTTTTTTTTTTTTGTTTTCAGATATTGGATTTTCTCTTTTTAGCCCACAATCATCAGATTGTTATTCTTTTACGTCTTATTTCAGGTTTTGAATTTAGTGATCAATTAGTTACCTCATCCAAACAAAGTTCTTTCCATTGAATGGATGCTTTGTCTACAGATGTTTTGTTGGATCTGTGTTCTGACTTGATGATGCCAAAGTTTGTTACTTTTGCCATTCGCTGGAATGCACAGCTCCCATCACTCTGGTCTCCTGTTCCTCATCCACTGGCTTTGGGCATAGATGCTCTCAGCTAGGATAGAGCAGGTCTTCATTTCAGATTCATGTCCACATGACTTTTTTACCATTCTACATATGTTCTTTTATATTCTGATTGGTTCTTTCTCCTCAAATATTCAGTGACTTTCTCTACTAATCAACTTCCTCCATATCTCATTTTATGAACACTCAGATCCAGATTGTCTTTTATGCCTCTTTGTTGTTCTGTTGAAGATACTGAAAGGTTTTGGAGTTCATATCACCATTTGCTTATCCATTGGGATCCTAAGGTGTCATGCTTCTTATCCTCTGTCACTTTGACAGGCTAGATTCATCAACTGGTGCATATTAACTTACTGTGGATTTTTATTGCAGGGTGGAAGCTTCTTTTGTTCTCATCTGACCAAATTTGCCACATCTCAATGTCCCTCTTAGTTTGGGAGAAGGTTGTACAGGCTTGTATGTGAACTATGCCTAATTCATTTATATCTCATTATTTACATGAGTTTTGACAGTTGCTTCCCTACAAGGTTTTTGGCTACCCTCCATGGCCATTTTTTACTTCCTGGCTCATTTGTAAATGAGGTGAGTGACTTCATTTCTTTTGTGTGTGTTTTTTTTTTTCAGGGCCACTTTAGTGACTTTCATTGGGATTTCTCTCTGTGGTTGGTGTTGCCTGGTAAGGTGTGTTTATTTTTAAATCTGCACTAGCTACCAGTTAATAATTTTTCTTGGTAGCGATAAGCTCTACTGAGATAGGATGCTCCGTAAAATAACCTCATGTGCTTTCCAGGTGATACACGATTGTAACACAAAAACAAATGTACTACTGGACCTCCATCCCTGCTGACCAATTATACTGTTTCTGGAGCATGATTCCTTCAGACTCCCCAACATAAGTATCCCCTCATTTCTCCTAGTGGATCATGATAGTCTTTACCACTTCCAGTTTCAAATTGATAGAATGGTACACAAAGGTTTATTCGTTTTGAATGATGCTTGTACACATTATTCCATTAATGGAGATGAGGGTGAAGCTGGTGCTCTCCTACCAATAACCCTTGATGGTTTTCTCAGACGTATGTTAGGAACAGGAACAGCCTACCATGGAACCTTTTCATAGTTTTGGTTCAGGTGGTTAATCTTTGCTATGCATTTGGGCTGTGTGTGTCCCATTTTTTGGTCTTTCCCTTTATTTCAGTGATCATGGAAAAGGGTCCTTGATGACTCATACTTCCCCACACTGAGTGGCACTTCCTGTGCCATTGATTTAACTTTGTTTTTACCACATCTTTCTCATAATAGTGGGGGTACAAAATGTTGCTTTGTCTCTTAGGATGGGGAGTTAAAATTTCAGTTCTTAATCCCAGATCAGGTAATCTCTGTTTCTTCATGTTGATTTGCTGGGAAGCTTATATACAGATCTGGTAATGGGGTGTATTGATATGGATGGAGAGGATCACAAGAATTAAATTACTATGAGCAATATAGTAGGGTATAAAGGCTGGATCAAGTGAGGTAAGCTACATATTAATGCTTAGATGAGAAAAGTTTGTTAGGATAAAGCTAAAAAGTCAGAGGAGGTGAGTATTATCAGAAATACAGTTTTGGTATTGTAAAATGTTAACCTTAAGGTACTTCCTTAAAATATCTGAAACAACAATAACGTTTTTTTTCTGTTTTAATTAGTTTTGCATTAGATGTGGGATGAATACATCTGGACATCATATAGTTAATTAACTGGGTTATTTCTACTTTGATTTGCATAACTTTCTACCAACAACTCTGCTCTTCTAAGAATGTCACAACATCTTGCAGATTTAATTTTAAAATTTAATACAACTTTAATATCACTTTATGTGAATACAATTATTTCAGTAATGTCCCCTGCTAGTACAGCAGTAAGTCTATGGATTTACAATGTTAAAATCAGGGGTTTGATTCCCTTTGGTGGACTCAGCAGATAGCCCAGTATAAGAAAACACATACACGAACATTACAGTAATGTAGTTCATAATTCAACTCTTTATATCATATAAGATTTAAGCTCTTAATTTTAAAAGAATGTATTTAACAAATTCTCAGTCTTCACTTTTGTTGTCATTTGAGTGCTTTCAGCGTTATTCTTTCAATTAGTATAACTGTAGAATTCCAATACATGCATCATTTATCTCATTTTAAACACCACATTTATACAGTGACAAAGTACAATGTTATTGTTTGAACTTTCTAATATCTCTGTTTTCTTAGATATAAAATGAATAACTTTTCTCAACCCATAACAAAAAACCCTCCTTTTATCCTTAACTTTCATAGCTGGGTCAAAACCACATTGTCTTATTTGATATACATGTTTATAACCAACAGAAAGAGCTTATTTTAAACTGTTCTTTTAAAATTGGCAGAAGTATTCAATAACAATACTTTTTGATTCTGTAACTCAATGGTAAGGGAACTTGGTGTTCATAGTATTTAACATTTTGTTAGTATTTTAGTTGGAAGGATAGTTTAATTATGACTATATTTTGGCATTCTATTTGAGTCTTTGATGTATTATTTATGTTTAAAAATGCATACTTCAAAGGTAGCTTAATTTTGCTGTTGACACAAACTTAGAGAAAAAACTTTTAAAGTTAGGTTAGAATGAGTGCGTAAGTCCATATCTGCACATATGTGTATGTACTCTTTACAGTATTATGTGTCACTCTTCAGGTATGAACAAAACCAAACTTAAATATAGGCAGTAAAATGACAGGTAAATTGTATGTGAAGAAGAAAACAGAGAAATTGTGAATAATACAAAATCTTATTATAAAACTATATCAGTTATAGTAGAAGAAAATAGTAAATTCATTTTATTTCATATTTTTCAAAATTTCATTTCAGTTTCACTGTGCATTTATGATTTAGCTACAGTTAGTGTCTTATAAAATAAAAAATATCAGATAAAATGTAAAATTTTACCTAAAAATTGTTAATTATGTGCAGTTAGCCAAGTTCTAATTGTTATACAAACAGATACACCCTATAAATGCACAGAAACTGTTTTAGTAAAAATGCTGTATAACAAATTTGAATTTGCTGTTACCTTTTTTTTTTAATTCATACAAAGCTAATTGTGGGGCTATCTGAACTTGCATCTCACAGATTGTGAGTCAAGTGTTCTAATCACTAAGTCATGTTAGGCCATTTTATGTTTTAAAATTTAAAACTTTGCTAAATTACATAAAGCTACACTTAGTAAATTCATTAGTGTAGTAAATAGCATTGTGTATAACTTCACAGGAGCAAGGGTTGGTATTAAATGCCCTCACTGTCTCAACAGAGTTAACTATCTCATAACTTCAACTTAAATTTTATTTTTATGTCTCATTACTTTTTATAAAGATTTATATACAAAGTGATTATTTGTGATAGAAAGCTTTGAGTCATGTAGCAGTGTCAAGCACTCTGTGTTCCTCAAGCAGAGGAAAAATATGACTTCTAACTATCTTGTGGCTAATTTCTTACTGCTAACTTTTGCTAAGTAAGTTGGTTCATTGACAGATTTTATATTCTGCTTTTTGATATAATCATTAGTGATCATCACATGGTTTAGTAAATCCGTACCATTTTGGCTAAAGAATACTTTTTCATTTGCAGTCTGACAGAAATTTTGTCAAACTATTATACTGAATAATTTTCATTTAAAACCAACAAATGTATTTATCAAATTGTTATTCTGATTGGAAACAATGTAAGAATAATGTGTTACTCAATGTATAATGATAGCCAGATGCATGCTGTTCCTAGTCAAGTTATTGGATAACTGAAAGTTTTATTAATTTTGCTCTCTTTTCTCTTGAGCATTTTCTTCCAGTGCCTGGTGCAGTTACTCTTAGTGTGGAAATGTTTCACAGATATTACTTATTTGTACATGTAATTAAGATTTTATAGCTAACTGTATCATAAACTTTTCAGAACCAATGATTTAAAATCATAGGAAGAAACAGTATTAGCCATAATAATGTGCACATGTAATATTTTAGAATAAATTTAATGAAATTTTATAGTTTTCAATATTTAATTGAAACTAAAAAATCTTATAAGTACAATTAGATTAAATGTTTATATTTCTCTATTTTACATAGATATCTTAAGTATTGCACTCAAAACATTTTTACGTTTTGTTTCTTTAATTATGCTTTCTTCATCAGAAACATAAAAAAACCTGTTCTATATATTGTATGCTCTCCACTGTTGTCTAAAAAAGCAATTTGTAAAGGCTTATAATAATAAAAATCCAGCACAAATAGCCCTTTGTGTAGTGTAGCACTTAACAATAACAACAAATATAATGAAAGAAGTATTTCAAGGCTGTCTGGTACATAGCTGAGTGGTAAGTCTGGGGACTTCTAATGCTAAAAATTGATACCAGTGTTTGGTGTAGCATGAATAGTTTATTGTGTAGCTTTGTGTTTAATAACAAAGAAACAATAACTTTGTATTATTATTGAGTGATATTTTTTTGCAGGAACATGAGTGGTCAAAAATGTTTTATTGTTTTGTTTTTCACTTATTTTATAAAAGTGTTTTATGTGCTGAACTAACTTCCTATATGTGATATATATTGTACAATTTGAATGATATATTTTTTTGCATTTTAGCTTTATAGTTTCAATAAGGTTTCAATTTTTTAAAAATATCTCTAAATTCTAAGTGGTATTGATACCAGCAGTGCAGTAGAACATAAAACCTAGGTGAATTTTGCTGTAAATTATATAAAGAGAATCATTTTATCTATTTCCTTGAACTAAAGGTACACCAGAAGATAAGTGGATTTTATGCAATTGACATTTATATGTTTCCAAACAGATACGAGCAAGGTCAACATGTTTTTCATTTGCTATAATACAAGAAATTAAAGTAACAGAACTGAAAGAAGCTGTTGTAAATGTTTATAATAAAAATGAAAAAGGTAAGATGTAGTTTGTTTTTATAGTTAAAAACTTAATCTGAATGTCCTTTTTCTTTACGTGGTTTCTGCCTGTTCAGTTGTTTATCTAGTCAATGAATGGAGCTACAAGATAGATAAGCTATTTTAGAGCTTCAAAATTATGTATGAAATATAGTAGTTTTTTATTTTATAACTGTATGATTTGTAAAAAACTCAGAAAAATCTGTTTTTAAGAAAAACCTATGAAGTGCTTCTTTTATGACAATAACACATTTTGATAAATAATGAAATATATTATATAAGATTTTAGTCATGAAGTTAAGTAATAAATTTAATGTTTTACTGCACACTTATGTCTTGAATGCATAAGTTTTGAAATTATTTGAACATTTTGCTTTAAATTATTTTAAAACACTTTGAAAAAACACACTAAATGTACTGTATTTTTAATTAAATTTTCTGTTAAGTTTTATTTTGTAGTTGTATTTTTCTCACACATAAAAATAATTAGTTTGTTTTTTCAAGATGAAGCTATGGATGAAACATAAGAGTGAAAATCATGCTAAATTATCTTAATTGATCAAGTAAATCATAAGGTATGCAAATGTGCCTTTAGTATTTATACTTTATTTTGTAGACATTGTTATTAAATTAAAATTAATTATTTGTTGTTAAAATTTAATATTTATATTTATTTGAAACTCTTTTTAACTTTTATAATACATTTATCTCAATAAAATATTTGTGTTATGTTTTGTACAGTGAAGATAATCAAAACACTATTTGTTGCTTCTCTGCTCTAGGTACTGAAACGTTCTTCCAGTTTTTAGTACCTGAGAAATGCTCTAAAATAGTGCAAGAAGGTGGCATATTACAGGATTTCTTGCCTTTTGCCTCATATCTATATATATCTAAGCTAAGTAAATGCCCAGGTGTTCCTGTAAGTTGTCCAATTTGTCAGAATTCTTTCGACAGCAACATACATTACAAACTGAACTATTTGAAGTATAGTAGGTTTCTTTTCTTATACTTATGTGTTTGTAAGCATATTTTAATTTCATATATGTTTTAAACTTTCATGAAATGTTTTCTATAGATAAATTACATAATAAGTTTGTTTCTAAACTAGTTTGTATAAAAATTCAACTTATTTTAGTAGTAAATGTGTTTCTAAACACAAACATGCCATTTATTCAGTTATTAGTTTATTATCCTTGAAACTAACTAATAAATGAGTTATTATATTATCCAAATAATTAACAACTATAAATAAATTATATATATTGAGCCACATTTCTGATTGACATTTAAAAGAAAATTAACATACCATAATTTCGTTTATATCATTTTAATTTTTAGCTTCTTTAATCACTTTTGTTGTAAACTTTCTCATTTGAATGTATTTAACCTATCAGCATTTATATGGTTTTCAAATGTAATTTTGGGTTGATATTCATCTATATTTGAGAGAGCCATTGATGATAAAATAATTCATCATTCAATACTTGATGTGCATATTTTTTCATTAATATTGAAATGTAATATTAGGTACACAATAAAATCTAGCATGAAAATTCATGGGACTCTAAATATCACACAAGTTTGTCATTAGATTATTAAGGTAAGATTGTGTCTCACACAAACCATTCGAACTATTAATCAAACTTTGTTAAATGACTTTACAAAGCATCTTTTATTATACTTCCAAAACTTTTCTATTCCACTGATGTAAAACTAATCATTTCTAGGTCAATTTTTACCATCTCCCTTGAAAGCAAGGTACATTTACAACTTCCAATATTTTTACCTTTGTCCATTAATTATGGACTTTAACAAAATAGTAGTGGTTAACATATCTAATCCTTCAAACCCATTGAGGAAATATTATCTAGCTAAAGATCTTTATAATTCTTTAAAGTTATTTTTTTTTCTTTGTAAGCTTAGAGTAATTGTAATAATTTTGTTTTTTCCGGTTTCTGCTTATTAACTTTTCAGGATGAGAAATGTCACATACATTTTTATCAGTAAAGGTAGAATTTAATAACCTTTCCTTATTACCCTTTAAAGGCTTTATTCCTATTCTAACATTTGCTTTTAATCAGAGGTTGTGAGGTGGAAACACAAGGGCATGCCATACCTGTACTTGTTTTAACAAGAATGATGTATTACCACTATTTTGAATGGATCCAACCTAAAATGATCATGCAGTATGTATTTTATACGTAGTGAAGTATTTAACCTTTTACAAAAATCTTCCCCATTCTCCACCTTATCAACCATTTCTGTATTAGAAGTGAACAGTAAATTGAAAATAGCATTATGCCTAGAAGGTTCCCTGACTAATTAGTGAAGAAAACCATACTGGACAGTTTCTAAAATAACTCTTCTCCCTCATGATATGAGTCCAACATTTCTTAGTCTGTATACCAGAGATTAAAAATTCTGCTCATTTATAACTTTATTTGCAGTACAAGTACATGGGAATTTTAATGATTGATAAATATTCTTATTCATTTACAACAGGGATCAGTGAAGCATTACTATAGTGTTAAAATTTACATTTTATAAAGGCATAGAAGAATGAGACCCATAAAGTGGAAAGAATGACAAAATATTTTCTTGTCCTAACACTTTTACACAGTACTGTTTATAATAATACTAGTAAAACAGTAGGAAGGAAATGGTGGTTAATTTTATAAAATGGTGATACCAGGATGAATCTGTACAGTCATTATATTTCTTGAAGAATAGTATTTCCTTAAACCAGTCTTACCCTACTGAAATGTTTAAGATCAAATAACAACTAAAAATCGGCTTAACACTTTTTTAACAAAATTCTTCTCTCCTTGACCAACCTAAGTTGAATAACTCAAACCTCAATGACACAGATATTGGCTCCATAAAAGTAAAAATATTTTTAGATATACACAACTGTTGCATTTAAAAGATGATACAAGAGTTATGTTTTAAATAGTTATAAAGCAAGAGTGTTAAATTTAGCAATTTTAGAAGTAACAATTTGTTGAAGGTTTGGTTACATAACTGTTTACAAGTCATTTGTTGTATAGTTCAGTTATTGGAATTGATATCACATAACCTAAACCTTCTGAATTATTCACATTGTTTTAAGTAAGTATTGTTACATTATAATGTCTTGTAGTTTGTTGAAAGTTCTTGGCCTCAGTAGGTTAATATATATACAAGTGGCCAAGTTAGGGTAAGTAAATTAGTGAAAGTGAAGTTAGACTATGTATCAGTCAGAGTAATGGGTAATTTCTAAAATGAGTTTCACATCTTGTACTATAATAATACAGACAGAGATGAATAATTTCTTTTGTCAGAGAGTGTTCTGTAGTAATTGAACCCACCTGTGTGGACTTTGACAAAACAGAGATTCAGTTATGTAAAGCTGCAACTACAACTGTGATAACCAATAGTGTAATAAATTCTCATCCATATGTGTGACTTGTTTTGAATATATTAATTCATTGTGTGCTGTCCATTTATTGTTGAGCTTTATCCCAACCAAGTCAGAGACATCTACTGTAAAGAATTTGTCTCCCATAATGCTGACAAATGCCTTGAACTCCTAGGTGATGCCTCATGGTATTGCTCAGCTGTTTCCCATCAAATTTGTTGATATTGTGTCTCCCTGATTTGCTGATAACATTGCATGGTAATATTTCATGTGCAAGTGGTATTGGTCATCTACAAAAAGCACTGAAGATCCTGCAAACTTTGAACTTAAGCTAAAGGAAAGCTTGGTTTTAAGGCAAAATAACACTTCTACTCATTTTTTATTGGTTTCTTTTAAAAACCCATGAACATGTATTTGACTAACATGTATTTTTATTTAATTTTGAAAAAAGCGTTGTTTTGCTTGGTTTACATAGCATTTGAATTATGGAACAAAACTGTTACATGTAACACTATTAATAGTTGTTAAATACGAAAAATTTAAATAATGATTTTATACTTGAGTACTGGTTAATGTTAGGTTTTTGTTTTCAAATCAAGAGAACTCCTTCCATTTTTTTTCTATTCATATTATTTTTTCTATCAAAAAAGTCAAAAGGGGTATTATTTTGAATCATTTATTCAAACACATTGGAAAGGATTTTTGACTGTTGCTTTAATTTTATAGATATTCATTGGCAGATTTCTCCAATGTAAGAATTACTAAACTTTTTAGATCTAATTTGATATAAGGATCCTGGAGTGCTCTTTTCAACAAAAATGTGAAAAACAATTTAGCCTAGGTTTCTTGTTTTAAGGAGATAAATTTTGCATCTAATTTCATATTGTATTCTTTTATTGTTTTTGACCAAGTTTTTATATGGCATTTAAAAGCCTCTGAACACAGTAAAAATACAATAAAAATATAGGCTTTAAATGTTGTTGGTTGTGTCTCCATTTATTATTCATTTTCTATGGGTGTTAAGTTTTATTTATAATTGTGAAGGAATACTTGTGTTGCAAGTTAAATTTATCATAATTGAAAAAAAAAACATATTAGAAAAAAGAATATATTTCCAGCTGTATGTAAATAGGTGTTTGTTACCTCTATTTTTATACAGAATCATGAAAAGAAGTCTTATGAATGTAAGTTCAATACTTAAGACTGACAGCACCTGTGCAAATTTTCCATAAAAAGGAAAGACATGATCCAAATGTTTCTTGGGCACAATAAATGTGTCTGTATAAGGTTATAAGAGAAGATATGCTCTACATATTTTGATGGACAACATTATTCACTAGTTTCACTGAATATATACAATTATGAAAAATAGTGGTATGAAATCTACTTTCACGTTTTTTATATCAAAACATTTGTTTTCAGCTTTAAACATCATGCTATTTTGGCTTGCATTCAAATGTGAAAGAAAAATATTGAAATAACCAATTTCCTTAAAGGTCATAAAATGTAATTGGCATTAAGGATCTATAAAATTAGAAAATGAAGTGAGGTGAAAGTGGCAGTTTGCTTTTCATGATGATGAATAAATGACCTAAAACAGATGAAACATGATTTATTCTTCATAGACTGTCAATCTGGTTAAAATAAACATTCAGAAATAAGTTATTTATATGAGAAGTAGAAAAAAATAACTGATTTAATGATACTTCCAACAATTGATGTAAATTGATCTTAGTGAAAATTAAACTTATATAACTTCTAAAAAGATAGACACTATATGTTCCTCAGCTGTCAGATTACTTGGAATTCATTATACATTTCAGTTGTATTTTATTTCTAGTAAGTTGAGACAATAAATTTAAGTGTGTTTAAGAGAAAGATTCATAAGTATATGAATGTTAAGAGCTGGTTTTAAGATTTTTTTCAAATTTATTATTGGTTTCGAGGATAGATCAGCTGAGATAGACCAATTGTTTCCATGTTGCCCCAAAATCTTGTGTTGATATTTTTGCTAGTTTGACTTTAATTTATTATTAACTTCATATTGTGATTTTATGGTCACAAAAATATGTTTCTTTTCTTTTCAAATTTAGTTCTGGTTGGAGAAATATTTAACAAGCTTAGAGATGGTATGTGATAGTTTCAAACTACTTTGACTTTTCTGATAATATGTAAATTAAATTAGGCATTTGTATCAGAAGATTTAAAAATGTATTAAAATATCATAACATTAAATCAAGCTGTTAAGTTTTAATTGATAGCAAATACAATAGCTTTGATCATTTTATTATTCTTTAGTGTTCTTATAGTTATACAACACCAATTTCATGCATTACATACTTCATTCCTATTATTCATTTGGCAAAAATATTGGTCCATTTAACATGTTACAAATTACTTGAATCCTTGCCAATTTGGAATGATTAACAAGTCTGAAGTGCCAAGTAATAAAAAGTTACTGAAACTTTATTACCTAGTATTTTATATAAATTGCACAAGTTTATATTTATTTTATATTTTTATTCAAAGAAGCTTGTAATTTAACACTCCTATGAAAAGTGGAGCCTAATAGGCCCCAGAGCAACTTGAAAGGTTATTAATATTAGGCTAATAATTTTGTATTTAAATGAAATTGCCATTTAAATCCATTAATGAATAGATTAACGAGATTCCCACTGTCCCTATCTACTATCTAGCGAAACCACAGCCATGGGAACGGGCTTGGAGAAATCAGGACTAGAAACGTCTTTTTGTAGGAGTGTTGAACACTGATTAGTTTCATACTTTATATAAAATCAACATTTTTGCTTGAATTTGTGTAAAAATATAGACTGTATTTTACATTTTAAAATATCTTAATTTTTAAAATTAAGTGAAACAATCACTGTTTTAAAATCAATATTTTGTCAAAATATAATAAATAAACAGTATATAAAGATCTTTAATTATATTATATTGTTTATGTTTATTATAATAAGACATTCATTTTAATTAATGCATTTACAGCTTTTTTTAGCATACATGTGGATATTGAAAAACTTTCTGAGGGCATCTAGTTGTCAGGAATAAAATTCATAATAATCAATTCCTGATGACAAGAAATCCACTTGAAATAAAAATGTATCTCAGAACAGCTGGTATGGTTAACCTGAAGAAGACAAGGGAAGGTTGAAATCTTGTTCTCTGCTTATCAATGAAAGTGTTAATACACATACCAGCTTGAAATAAAAATGTATCTAAGAATGGCTTGTTTGGTTAACCTGAAGATTATCTAGAAAGGTTAAAACGTTCTCTGCTTATCATTACATTTGTTAATATCCATACCAGCCATTCTGAGATACATAATACTCAGTTGTTCTTTATTTTTAGTAAGTTGTGTTAATATTGTTACTAGATTGATTTCAGTTTAATCTTAATACCATTTTAATATTCTTATTGTCAGGAAAATCACAATTTTCTTTTCAAATTTAGTTTTGTTTGGAGAAATATTTAAGTTGTTTTGAGACAATTTCAAACAACTGAAAATGTATCTAAAAAGTTTCCAAAAGGTCAAGAAAAGAACTTGTTGACTGAGCATTCTGAAACAGTGTAACTAATGTGATATTAGAAAAGAAAACTAATATTTTATTTGCTCAGAGCACAGTTATCAGCTGAAGAATTTTAATTTTTTTATTTATTCATGATCAAAGTATGGTATTTATTAGTTAAGATTTAACAAGTTGTTCATGAATAATTGTTTGTTTCTTACATTTCTGACAGATGATGGTAGCTTATGTGGTTCTTTCTCCATTGTTAAGTTCCTAAAAGGCAACAAAAAACATTTTAACAGAGAAGTCCACTTCAGAGTTAAGAATAATTGTGGATGTAGCCTGATACAACACGCAAGAGGTAAGTTTTTTTTTTATTATTTAAAGATGTTATATACATACATATTTTTGTTTCATCCAACTGTACTAGAATGAAAAAAAATAGGGTTTGTCAGTCATGTTTAGTTAACTCTCAAAACATTAAGCAAAACTTAATGATTTTATCATATTTAAACATTATTCATAAGACATTTTTTTATTTACAAAACACTTATTAACCTGTCAGTTCTAAAGTATTATGAAAATTAATTAAAAAACATTTAATTATTAATCTGTAATAAGTTCTTTATTTTCTGAGAAAGTTTCTCTGGCAGTAGAAAGTTAGAAACATCACACAAGTAAAATCATAAAGCAAGAGCATGTAGCTGTGTAATATTTGAAAACAATATTTTAACTAAACAGAAATAATGAAATAGGAATAGAGTTGTTTCAAACTTCTTTCACTATTTTCTTGAAGAAGGAAAGATTAATAAAGAATAAACTTTTTGAAAATGGAATGTTCCTCAATCAAATAAAAGAAATTATTATCAAATAAAACTGATTTTGGAAAATAAAACTGCTTTATTTTGAAGAGTATAAAATTAAAAAAACTATTAGATGTAGCTTTATTCTGAGAAAAACTTGTTCAAAAATAGGTGGTATTCCTACACCTATTTACAGTTACAGCTTTTACAATAAGGAAACTGTTATTCAGAAAAGCCAGAATGTTTCAATCACTGGTGCAATCATCTTCATCCAATTTTTAACAGTAAAGACGGTTTTAGTATTCAAACCAGTATTCAACAATTTAGCAGTGTATCTAATTTAAAAATTTATAGTAACTGCTTTTGCATGTGTATATCAATTCACATGAATGGACTCATTATATTTATGGTTGAACAGGAAAAAAAAAGAAAAAGTGGATAAATATGAAAATGTGAAATACCTGCATCAGGTTTGGAATTCCTTGAGAAATAACAATCAAAAAATTATACAGATGTGCCGGGATATATTTCTTAATTGTGGGATTGATTATTACTGAAATATTAAACAGACTTATTTTTTTTCTGTTAATGCCAGGTAATTTTTTTTTAACTGTGACATTCTTGATCAGAAAAACTGGTTGGTTTTGTTCACATGTTCATGGACTTGGTAATAGGGGTTTTGATGTTCTTCTAACCCTATTTTCACATTGTGTTCTGTTCCCCTACTTAAAAGGCTGGGCAATTGTTACATTAGTTTGTAAGAGTTTTCTTGTGGGGAAAGTTCATTGCATAATTTTCTTAACACGAGTTTAATTTGTGTTACAGTGATGAAAATGAATTTAGGCAGTATTTTAGGGACATATTTACGTGCTTGTCTTTTTCCAAATGTCTTGTAGAGACAAAAACGGGACGATTTGACATGGAATAACCCAGAAGCTATTAAAAAATAGAAAGAAAGACACTTAATAAACAAATAAACTCAAAAAACACTCAACAGGACAAAGGAAATATAATAATTTGCAATACCTCACATATAGAAAAAAATCATCATATTGCACACAGTAACACACCTGAATTGAAGTTTCTTTCAAGTAAAAAATGTATGGTCAAAGGATACTTTAAAAATTATAACTCAAAACATAGGTTGAACACCATCTTGATTTTATTTGTAGATTATATTCAGAGATGTAAGAATATATGGTAAAAATCTGAAAAGACTGAATAACTGGTGACATGGTCAAACTGTGGCCTGAAGTAGGGCTATTTTTAGCTAAATCATAAAAAGTTGCATGCAACTAAAGTTTTTTACAGGAGATCTAATAGACTTTTAATTACAACAGTTGCTGATTTATCAACTGATATGTTATAGGAAATTTGAAAAAAATATTCAGCTTTGCATCTTATTAAGTCTTAAAGCTATGGCTTATTACATAAACCAATTTTTTTTTACAATTTGGGGTTTTCAGGTGATTTTAAAGCCTCACTATGCAAATCGTAAGAGAGATAAACTTGGTTTGAGACCATTTTTGAATTATGTGAGATTAATTCAGTCAGTGTAGCAAATTGCAGCCTTCTACCACCATTACTCTGCAGCTTTAAGCAGCCAAAGTTGCCCATAAATGAATTCGCCAAAAATAAAAAACAATTAATTAAATTTTACAGGGCTGTAAATCAGAAACTATTAAAGATATTGATCTAATCTTTGGCAATTTTTCATTATATGGGTAGATGAGCACATGTGAATTTTTTCAAGGCATTCTGTAGGGGTCACCTGCAGACCCCTGGATGATTTGACATGGAATGACCCTTCTGTAACTACTTTAGTATGGAACTTATTTACATTAATAAAGAACTGGAATAAGTGTGAAACATCTTCATTGATGTTTTCTATGTTACATAGATTGTATGCTAAATTAAGAAAGCTTTTTAGAGCCTTAACTTTTGGTGGATTACATGATTAGAAAATCGGTGTATGTAATTTTCACTTATTTTGTTCTTCTATGAATTTTAGTGGTGAAGCCTTTGTGGTATTTATGTGATATTAATTTATAAAAATTTAGTATGTGGTTATTTTCAACCTGTGAATTTTATGTCTTTAAGTAGTTTTTTTTTTGTATTAAAGAAATTTTGTTTGTTCATTTCAACAAGTGAAGATAAAACAAACATCATCTATATATTTAAGGCAAAATGCAGACTTATATAATGAAGTCACTATTGCATTTTATTCTATGTTATGTAATAAAAGATGGTAAAAGTACCTGATGATGAATTTTCTATGACAGTTCTGTATAAATGAAGGAAGTATGAGTCTCAGTATTGAAGGCAAATGAATGTACTTAGTTGTAGCTGGTTACTTAGGTGTTCCCATTTTATGTTCATTCTCTTTTTGGGATGTTGTGAAAAAATTTCTGTCTGATGAGAAGGGGTTTGAGAGAAAAAGTTTACAACATCAAAGCTAGACATAATGACTATTGCTGTCCATCCTAGGTAAGTGTTTTTGGGAGGTGCGAAGGGCTTATTTTGGAAACAGCATCCCAAAATCCAGATAAAGTATATACCAATATTTTAATTTAAAGAGTTATAAGAAGACATAACTGAGCATAAGGTTACTAGGTTTGCCCAAACTGAACTCCATTGAAAATGTTTGGGGGTGGATGGCAAGGGAAAAGTCTATAGAAATGGATGTCATTTCCAAACATTGCTTGATCTTTGTGAAGCCATCTTCACCTCTTGGAATAACATCCAGCAAGCCTTCTGCAAACGCTTATATCGAACATGCCAAAGCAAATGTTTGAAGTTATTTGCAATGAAGGCCATGAACAACAACTCACTACTGAGACCTCTTGTTGGGCATTTGCTACCCTGTTTAGGACTTCTTTTTGGTATGGTCTTAAACTTTTGACCAGCTAGTATTTAGGCTAATTTCATAGTATTCACATTTTCCCTATTAAATGCTAAAAAAGTTTGTTTTTTTTTTCCCCTTTTTTTATTTTTATCCTTTGAAGCTCTGCTCAAATAGTAGGTTGAGTCTAACACTGCAAAATTCATATTTTTCCTTTATGTTCATTGGCCTTAAGATTTTGGCCAGCAGTGTATGAATAAAAACATAATTATTTTACAAAATGCTTGTTTTGTATGTATATCTTTTTAATTTTAAATATTCTTAAAATATTTAGTAATGTATGTTTCATCTTGTGAAATTTTTCTGTTGGAGAAATTTATGAAATTCAGAGCTTGGCTATTCAATTTTTAAAATACATGATTTGTTACATATTATAATTTATCTTGGATGAATTTCTCTTTTATCATTTTGCATATTATGATTTAAAATAGCCTAAAATTTTAATATTAATTTAGAAGTTAATTGAATGTTGCTATCTATCAAACTTATTGATACAAGATTGATACACACAATTTTCCTTCTTAACAGAAATGTGTTTTAATGTACAAACAGCAATACAATTTATAATAACGTTTATTACAAATAATAATTTATATACAAAAGTTTTACAACCTTACATATAATGCTGAGCCTTTTGTCTGGTATGGAACTGAAACTTTTATTGATGGTTTATGATGAGCAAATTAATTCTATGTTGAAGTGAAATGCCTGTAATGTCCAAAATCTATAAACATTACTGGTAAATTATCTGCACTTTCCTGATGAATAAGTATTAATCACAATTATAGCTTTTAAGGCTTATATTATACTAATTGTAGCAAACCAACAATGTTGTTAAAACTATTTCTTGACATGTCAGTTTATGAACTTTAGGCAAGATTTTCAAAAGTTCAGTTGGCAATAATGTAAAACACATATTTTTGATTTTTAAACTTGAGAATCTTCTACAGATTTAGAGAATTGACAGGACTATCATAACACATATTTAACAATTTAAGTTACTTACATTTATAAATATATACTAAACTAAAACAAACATCAACACTAAAACAAATATATATTAGTGAATCTGTTCCAGATTTCACTAACAAACTAAATAATTGGATGTACATATTTATGTGAAGAATATACTCATGTTATTCCACACTTCATACTGAATAAATTTTGATTGTATTTGATGTATATCATGTTCACAGTTGAGAATGATTTTTTTCTTTTCATAGGAAAATTTATATTGATTACAACCAGTAAAGTTTGGATTAAGGAGAACTATTTGTTTGCATCACTTGTGCTCAGCCAAGATGTATATGTAATAAATTATGACAAGTTGGATGATGTGAAAAGTGCACTTATACTGAGTAATCATCTCAGTGGAATTCCAGGTGCTCCATCTTCCTGTCCAAATTGTTTACCTTATGTTAACAACCAGCTTCAAGATATTATTTCTTCTGTTGACAGTGGTAAGATTACTCACAAATGAAAACTAGTACCACTGCACAATATTGTTTTTTATGTTGTTCCTTGATTTAAAAAAATTAAAAAATTAATTTTTCATTTTGTTATTGTTAATACTCTTCATTTGTGATGAGGAACTGAATGTTTATTTTTCCATCTTCTTTTGATGTATTTACAACAGTATTTTTGTATGAAGGTCACTTGATGGTTGGAAGCTAAGCATGTTTATTAGAATTTTGCATTTTAACTTGGGCAGTATGGAGATACAGAAAAATTGTGTTTCATGAATACTTATTTCTCTAACTATGCTTGGTATCAAAAAGCTATACTTTTTTTGCAAGTACTATTTTTTAATTTTATCACTTTTCAGTTGTACGAAGTTTTCTATCATTTTCTATACATAGAATATTGGAATAATATGAATTTCAGTCTGTAATAGTTCTAGTAAAAACTAATGCAGCTAGTGGTACTTTGGTTTTTGATATTACATTTCTGTGCCATGTTATTGAAGTATAACCAGTCTGTAAATGTTAGTGCATATTTGCAATTAATTCTTTCATATATTTCTACTGCACAAGTAAATATAATTCCCAGCCAGAGTGAGTGTGTTAAGTGATTAACTTCTGCAAACAATATAATGATATTTGACTTGGAGGAAGAGTACATCAATTTGTCCAAAGTACTATTGATTTAAATTCATTACACCATTAATCAAGCAAAAGTAGTTGCTGTTGCCTTGAATCATACTTTAATGAGTTGTAGGTAAAGAAATTTGCAAAGAATAAGAAATAATATTTGGAATACATTGTTTTGTTTAAGATTCTACAAACAGATGCTATTCATCATCTCTTACCAAAATTTCACTACAGTGTAATACAATTTGGTATGAAAATTAGAAACACACTATAAATTTTGCTTTCTCCTTTTTTATTGATCTATATAAAAAGAAATGCTGAATGACTAAGAAATATCTATATTATTTAAGAGAAGCTAATAAAAGTCAAATATTCAATTAGTTGTTTTTCACATTCTCTGCTAAACAAATTAAAGCAAATTTTATATTAAATTTCAGAGTTTTGTACTTTCAGAGTTTGATGTAATTTATTGATGTATTTTTCAGTTTTAAAAATTGAAATTCAGAAAAACCTGACTGAAGGTAAGAATTTGTTTTTAATATTTACAGAAAACAGTGAAAATAGTGAAAAAGTATAGGTCATTTATATTTCTTACTTTACTCTTTCTGATGTATAAAAAGGAAGTAAAATGTTTTGAGATAGACACAGCCAAATACTTGAAATCTTATTATCAATTTAAAAAAAAAAATTTCTCAGGCAAATATCACAATTTTGAAATGCCCAGATATGTAAAATGTATAGCAATGAATATTATGCTTTTTAATTTCAGTGTTTACAAGGGTATTTTATTTTTGGAAAAACATTTGTCCAATGGAAATATCATATTTCAAAGTTAGTAGTCTCAGTTGGTTCTTTTTGAAAATTAATATATATTTTTATATTATATCTTCTTTGATATAACAGTAAGTCTTTTGGTATTTTAACAGTACATTTAATCTCAACACTTAATATTAATTAAAACTTTCTGAAATAAAAAAAAAACAACAGAAAAGTGTCCTTCTTTCTTGGTATGTTATATTTTTTGTTGTTTTTAATAAAAACTTCTGTAAAGACACCTATACATATAAGGAAAGTAAAAAGTTTCTAATTTTATATGCTCTTTACAATCAACAAATGATTCTGTTTTTGTTAATAATGAACAATTTCTCTGAAAGTAACAGTTTTTGTTAAAAGTTTTTTCATACTTAACAATAAGAGTAGTAGGTTAAGAGAGTACAGTAGGGTGGTTAGTCTTTGGAATGGGTTACTTTTGTATGTTGTGGAGGCAGCAAATTTAAATGAGTGTAAGAGAAATCTTGATGAATTGAATGATAAGGGCAAGCTTTAAGATTTTTTTTAAATTTATTTATTTAATATTTTAGTTTCGAGCATGGGACAGTTGAAATTGACCAGTATGCTTTTGTTGTCCCAAAGCATTATGTGTTAAAAGAGGTAGCTGTAACTTATGATTACTTTAAATTTACTGACTAAAGTGATTTGAGATGGTGAGAAAGTAGTTGTAATAATTGGATAATTTCTGCAAATTTATAGATGAAGAAAAACTTTTTGGTTTCTTTGTGGTAACCAACAAGTACAAGAGTCTTCAAGATGATTATGGTTATCCAGTTATCTTCAGTGCTAAGAAAGACTGCTACTGTGATCACCTTACATCTGGTATGATGTTAATGTACTTGTTTGAGTTATTAAAAGTGACTTATTAGCAAAATACTAGTGGTTTAACCCTTTAGCTTAGTTGCTAAAGTACTCACTTTATGCGTGAAGGCTCTTGGATTCAAATCTGAAGTGAAGAAACATAAAATAAAAGTGCAAGTAAACATAGTATCTAGTTTTATCTGATACATTCCAGTTGTTCCTTATGATATGTAGCTTTAATTAATGAATGGCTGGTATTTTGTAAACTAAAAATGTAATTTATAACTTTATGGAAGTTTCAGTTGTTGAAAACTGTCCTTCTATTAATTATTAGGATCTAGCTCATTAGGTTGTTTATTAGATCATTGGTTTAAATCTAAGCTAAGAAAATAATGGAAATGCTGTGAAAATTGGCACAATATAAAATGGCATCAAATATGGAGTCTTGTTTATGATAAATGTTAATGTTAGCAGATGAATCCTTCAACTCAGTTAATAGAACACTTGTCCTTGTGCAAGAAATCGTAGAATGAGTCAAGGAAATTATAAAAGTAAATTAATGTAATATCATATTTTTAATTTCTATACATGCAACATTTTTATATATTTTTTAGCTAAAGTTATAATACTAGAAGAAATGTATAATAGGTTTAGTCAAAGAGAATTCTCCTCTACTGATTTGGCTGACTTATTTGGATTTGTTCATGGAAGGTTACCATCTGTGCTATGTAATGTCTCTTCACATCAAATTTGTTAAATTACTATGTCTTTTGCTGCTTGCCTTCACTGTCCTTTGAAAGATATCTTTTGGTTGGATTATGAACTACTTCCAATAACTTTATTGCTTGTTATCTTATAGATTTGGCTGAGTCTTCCTATAGTGAATTTTCAGTCTTCTTCCTATGGTTATCTTGCATACATCTGTTTGTCTTTAATTAGGGTAAGTCTGTTCATTTCCTCTCTTTTAAATTCTTACTTTTTTTTGTCAGCTTCCCTAAGTTTCTCTACCAATCCCACTTAGTTGCAGGTATGCTTCTTCCCAAACTCATACTAAAAACAGTAATTATGTGATGCATGCTCACAGTTGGGGTGGGGTGTTTTTATAAAATCATTGTGTACTTTTGCAGTGTTGATTCTGAATAACTAGGTATTATAATTACATCTTTAGTGAACTGTCACTCATGGACTTCATAAGTAAAGCAGATGGGAATTTCTGCACATCCCTGCCAATCCTTTGAATTTCTTAATTTGGTTTATTCTACTTTTCATAATTAATAAAATACAGTCAACTAATGCACTGTCTCTTGTATGACATTCCTTCAGATTTCCCATCACTTTCTTATCTTCCCGTTTTATTTGAGTAGAGCATGAGAATTATTACTATTCCCAATCATTGAAGAGGTGTACCATGAAAGCTTCCTTCTCAGTGCTACTATAGTTATGCTTATTTATCCACTCATAAAAAGAGGTTAACTCTTGTTCTCCCTTGATGTTATCTGCCTGGGGGCAGATTGAACATAATAAACCAGTGATTAAATATTATATGTGGGATCCTCCTTATAATTCCAAGTTCAGAATGATAGTGCTCTCTTCCTATGGTTGAGTGTAATAGACTTTTACTTCCAGTTGCAGAAGGTTCTCTCTTCCTTCTGTGGTTGGGTTTGAGAGACTTTGACTTCCTTGTTACACCAGCAACAGGAAGTTTCATGCTCTGTCTATATAGTTGAGCAAATGTCACTTTCAATTCCTTGTAATACTGTATACAAGATGTCTCTACCCTGAATTTATGGTTGAGTTTAGGCAACACCAAGATCTGCTAGTTCTAGGTTTTGTTTGTTGTACAGTTTGCTCCAACAATAATTTTGGAAGTTTATCCAGTTATGACCATATGCTCACTTCCTCTTCTCTCTTCCTTCTGTGGTTGGGTTTGAGAGACTTTGACTTCCTTGTTACACCAGCAACAGGAAGTTTCATGCTCTGTTTATATAGTTGAGCAAATGTCACTTTCAATTCCTTGTAATACTGTATACAAGATGTCTCTACTCTGAATTTATGGTTGAGTTTAGGCAACACCAAGATCTGCTAGTTCTAGGTTTTGTTTGTTGTACAGTTTGCTCTAACAATAATTTTGGAAGTTTATCCAGTTATGACCATTTGCTCACTTCCTCTTCGTAATTCTGATTGTTTAACATGTGGCACCCTAGTTTCACTTAGGGTTGGTGTTGGTTGGTATCATTAGCCCATGTGCTTTAACTACCTGTTGTTAAACCAATTTTTTTTAATCTTGTTATCTGCTCATACAGCTTACACATTCTCATATCACTTATATTTGTACAAGTATCACATTTTCTGCCCATTTTATACATAAATATATGCACTTTGCAAATTCCTGGGCAAAAAGCATGCCTGTTCCAGAAGTATTGAAACCTCTTCACTCTGAGTGGTTGCTTTCTGCTTGTTTTATTCTCTATGTGTGTATGTCTGCCCTCCAATGTGGGATTCTAGTTTGTGTGAAAATAAGCAGGACCATATTGGAAGGTAACTGTTTTATTACACTGAAAATGTATTTCTGATAGGTACATACCTCATCTCAGACACTTTCTGCCCTTCCTTCCAACAGAAACTAGTATTTTATTCTAGTACCTGCTAATTATTGAAAATGAAGATTGAGCAGGAATACCAGAGGATGTTAGTTGCATCATTATAGGTGGCATAATACTATTGGTTGAAGTAGTCACCAGATACATATATGTTCAGAAATGATGCAAAACTGCTTAGGCTTAAATACTGGTATGAGAATTACTAAAATTCTTTTAGTAGTGCTTACAGGGTAATCAATAATTGAGATAGTTTTGTGTTAAGGGCATTAAGTACCTACTGGAAATATATTTTCAGTATAAGATGCTAACTTTTGACTGTTTCTTGTAGAAAAAATTCTAAATTTCATAGATTATTGTCCATTGAACTTAATACAGAGTGAACTTTGGAAATTGCTACTCAGGAACAAGGTCGAGGCTGCCAAATGTGACATGCAGCTTAGGTAATTTATTTTCTATTGGAATGTATTTTTCAGTACGTTTCCAATTGTAGATGTTAAAAGTTGGATTTTTGTGCTTGGTAAACAACTTTTTCTGTTTATGTAGACTTGTCTTATTTTGGATATTGTTAGTCATTCAGTACTTTGTTTTCACTAGATGGGCTCTTCCTGAATGGCACTTTGCTACAGAGCAACTACTTAAGAGCCTTTCTATGATCATACAGTAAATCTTGGTCTTTGATCACAGATGCATTGATTACTTGATGAGTGAGTCTGTGATTTTTAGGATGATGAATTGGTAGGACATAAATATATCCCAGGCTTAAATAGCTAGCTTGAATTGTAAACGTTTAGTTGTACTATGTATATAATATCATGTACATATTACTTTAAAATTAAATGCTTTGCCAGCTAAGGCATTTTACACTCAAAAATTTTGTGTATTTGTCAGGATTATTTTACTCCTTAGTAATCAGCTATTTTGGTCTGCATTAGAAATGTCATATATTCAATCCATAGGTCTCAAATTATACTTTGCATCATAAATATGGGTAATAATATTTGAAATATCAAACTTAATGTTTGTGAATATTTCATAATATTTATTAGTGTACTTTTTTATTTACATTTTGTAAATATACCATTATTACAAAGTATAGCCATGATTTGTAATTGTTGTTAGTTGTAACTTTCAAATTTTTTAAATGTTTCTAGGCACTTTTATTCTGTTTGCTGAAAATGATGCCTGGACCGAAATGAATTACAAAATGCAGATGACAGACCAAGTGTACATTGTAGCTTACAGCAGCACAAGTGAACATGAGATTCAAGAAAAGTTAGGGTCAGTCAGTGGTAATCACAATCTAAGAATAGCACCAAGTTTATTAATGGATTGTTCTTCAAAGCCTTTTATGTGTCCAAAATGCCAGTCTAGCATAGACTATCATTTGGAAAAGATAATTTGTGCCTTTGATATCAGTAAGTTCATCATTCTGAGGTATTTGTTTTATTATATTAATTTAATCTTTACTGTGGATGCAGTAATCATTTTGTATTTTTGTTTCAAGATGTTACATTGGTACTTTAGATGTTTGGAATTAGTTTATTTTAATCATTTAATTTTTTATTATGTATTAGACTTGTTATCGAATGGATGAATTGTTTCAGCAGTTAGTTATTGTTCAAAAAGAATTGAACATTTTTATACCACTGCATTTATTTCACAGCCTTTCCAAAGCATTATATTTTTCTTAATTTTGTTATCTATACACAAAATAAATCAGGCACTTGCAAGAAATATCTTTTCATCTAAAAATTAATAGATAGACTTTTTAAATAATTAAAACATTACTTGTCAAACTAGTAATATTTTTATAAAAACGGCTTTCTAGTTTGTTTATGTTTAAAGTAAGAAACCAACTATATAATAATATAGCAATAAATATGAGTTTATTTGAAATATTTTTGGAGTGTTTTTAAAGATAAACTATTTTTTCAGATGTAATTAGTTATTTGAAACTACAAAAATAACTGTTTCTTCATAAAGAAAAATTATTAAAAAGAAGCTGAAGAACTCTCCTTACTGCTAACATTTTTTTTGCTGTTTCAGATGATTAAGTATATTATTTGTGATTACATCTGTTTACATATTCAAGTCACAAAAGAAGCACATTTACTTTTAAGGTATTAGTAGATTGTAATAGGAAAATTAAATAGTTAATAATTAGCCATTATTTGAAAATGAGCAAATTATAGCTGTGAAATTAGTGGTATTTTGTAAGTGATAAGTACAGTATTCCTTAAACCATGGTTTTATCATCAGATACTACCAGTCACTTTCATCTCTTCAAAATTAGTGATGGTGAAAGATACCCTTAGTATCCTTCCTATAACAAAGACAGTGCAAACAAGGTTGGTGACGATGGGAATTAAACCAGTAAATCTCATATAACCTACAAATTATTAAAGCTTATCAAATATGAATTAAAAACAAAACTTATAAGGATAAAATTTGGCTGAACACAGATAGCCAGTATTTATATTTGTGCTTAACAATAAACATGTTAGCAATATTTTGATTACATGGATAGTTGGAATAACTCTTTCCACGAGGGCTCAGTTGGATCACCAATGTTTTTAACATATTATATTTGTTACAGTTTCCATACAATAAATTTTAATACAAAAATTTGGAGATTTTCAGTAAATATTAAAATAATTCTGTATCCAAAAAACTAAGGTTTATTTATTAAGTACTTTTAGTAAAGATTTGTCTGTGAATATATGAAGTTGATTTGTTTACAAGTCTGAGTGAAAAGTGTTAAGATTACAAATACTTTTATTCATTAATTAGATTGACTTTTGAATCATAAAAAAGTTCAAAATAAATCTAAATTACACTTTTTTCTTTCTGTAATGGCATCAGAATGTAACATGAAACTACATTTATTTAACCTGTATAACTTTAAAGTTGTAACAGTATATATCTGTTTGTTCTTAAATTTTATCGTCTTTCTGAACCATGTCTAAGTTACTATTCCCACCATAAAATCTGAACATCAATTGACCATTGAAGTACATAATGAATAAACTACTTGTGAGTTTCTCACAAGAACCCCTCATGACCAGTTATTGTTATCGTCCTTTCATCTTACCTAATATAATCTTATCTAACCAACAAAGCTTATATTTTTTATGTTTTATTTACTTTTACAATAATAAGTAAAGAATACACATGAGAAAAAAAGTACCTATCTGGGTCCTGGTTTTATTTTGCTGTTGACCCTACATTTTTTAAACTAATGGTACTGCTGCACTAATTTTTTTTTCTAAATAATTCATCAAAGACCACAGAATAATGACATTCAAAAAGCAAACAATGTTACATTTCTATCACTATTTCTGGTTTTCTAACCATGCAACAAGAGTTGTTAAATATTCATTAAGCTTGTAATTATGTTTCTTAAGGGGGTAAAAGTTGAACTGGAAGTGAAATAGGCAGTTCCATGTATAGAAAACAAAATGCTATGATATGTCATTTGATAGATTAAAACCTTGGTTTTCTATTAGTTATAAATAATATTAAATATCAGAGAGAACTGTTTGCCATTTCTGAAAGAGAGGGTGTGACAGTTGGGCATGGCAAGAGGGGTTTGATTTTTCTATTTGAGAGCTTTATAATCTCATAAATTGAAGGGTATAAAAATTAAGCTTTGTTTGAGTGAAGACAACACTATAATGAGTAATCTAATTTAAATTTCCTATTTCTTGGAGGGGTGGTAAATAAATTAAAGAAGAGGTGATACCTAGAGAGTAAATTGGACAGTTCTCTCACAGTGGGAAATTGAGGATTTTTTTAAATATTTCCCTATAAATTTAAGAATTTAAAACCTATATAATATTAATATTTGGAAAATTAGTTAAGATTTTAAACCAAGCTTATTTATATACAATAATTAAGAAATAGTTTAATTATATTTTTAATATGATTCCTTAAAAATTCCTGACACGTGCATGAAAACATGCCCTTTCTAAGAAATAATTAAAAATATTGATTTTGAGTATTTCATTATTTTTGACATTTTATATAAATGAAATTTCTGTTAGTTAAATGATTAATTGAAACACCAATAATCAGAAACAATAATTTTGATCATTTTCATGACAGTTGAATAAATTGTAATTATAAATAAATTATTTGTCTATATGACAGTATTTAATGTAATTACTGTTCATAAGTAATCATTTAATTTGCTTAGCACTAGAACAAGTTACTTTAACTTCTTTTTTTTTTTTTTTGAATTAAGCACAAAGCTACTCAATGGGCTATCTGTGCTCTGCCCACCATGGGTGTTGAAACCCAGTTTTTAGCGTTGCAAGTCCACAGCCATACCGCTGAGCCACTGGGGGACTTTTTTTTGTAATAAGAAAAAACTTCATATATAAGAAAATTGCACGGATAATTCTTATTGTCACTCTTATTATATTTATTGGATGAAAGCTTTGATCATTAGTTTAAGTGATCTAATTGTACCTCGAGTAAGCCATCCAAAAACTGTTGAAAAAGAATTTTTGTATGAATACATAATAAATAACTCATATAAGGTATTAAGAGGTTGAAAAAAATCTGAAAATGTGTGAAGTAGATATTGGCTTTTGTATGGCCAAATTCTTTACATTAGGTGTATGTAACTTGTTGGACATAAATTTCAACAACAAACGAACAGCATGCAATCCTCTTGTTTTAAAATAATGTATATATTCAAAACAAGTCAAAGATATGTAAAAAACATTTGATACACTATTATTTACCACTGTTGAACTTAGAGCTCTGAATAATTCTCTTGTTTTATCAAACATCTATATAGGCTAGTTCAATTACTTTAAAATCCAACTGACAATATGAATTATTTCTTCTTTCCTCTTTAATTACAATACAATCAATGACAAGTTTACTTACATTACTTCAAGGGCTACCGCAGTTGTACCCTGAGTTTTAAATAATTCTCTTTTTGTCAAAATGCCATGTAGGTAAGTTCAATTATTTTAGAACCCAATTAATAAGATGAATTCTTCTTCTTTATCTTTATTGTTACAATACAAGTTGAGAAAATCACTTTGAAATGACAACTATGACTGTTGTTTACCATAGTTGTATCCAGAGCATTAAATAATTATCTCCTTTTTATCCAAGTCCACACAAGCAGGTTTAGTTACATTAAACACTTTGATGAGACAAAGTATTATTATGTATCTCTGTTGTTGGAATATATGCTGTGATGTTTCACTGAAGAAATCACCTCTTATGGATAAACTGAAAATTATGCAGTCAGACTTCACTTTTTTCACTTTTACTTTAACTAATTTATCTGCTCTCTGTATCTGCAACTATTTATAACTTGTAGCAGAAAAATCTAGAACTATATAGCACTCTAGTAGCAGTGGTATTATGCATAATGAGAAAAACTTAAAACTTTTTGAGTTTGATAAGATCAACAATATTGTTAAAGCTTAATACAACTATTAAACAACATACAATTGCTACAGAGTTGCGTAATGAAACTTGTCATAACTATTGCTTTTAAAATAATTAACTCTTAACACACTTATTATGAAAACTAATTGTTGAATATTAACTCACTAAATAAACTAAATAATTGTTTTGTATGTCAAACAGTAGAAAATTAAATCTTTTTGTAGTAATTTTGTGATACTAAGTTTAATCTTTAACAGCATTAAATGTTAGAAATTAATTTTTAACTGAAAAAACTTAAGAATTTAATTTGTAACTGGAGTGTTTCATATGGCATTAAGTCACCAGAGACTTCTAATTAGACATTTGTCCAGAAAGTGTTATTACTCATGTAATTGTTTCTGAAATATAGTTTCTTTAATGTAGAATTAAGAAACAGAACTACAAAATTACATATCTTATTTCATTATACTAAATTATGGTTTAAAACTGCAACAATTTTCTATCATCATTTAATGCAATATTTTATGTTTGAGGGTTATTTTCCAATATTAAAATTATTAGCTACAATGAGCTTGTTATCTTTAATATAAAAGAAAAATATTCCATTTTTGATGTTATTGATGTTTGGGTGAAAGAGAAATTTATTCAGATTTACAAAATCAGTTCAAAGTAAATACACACACTCACATATATATATATATATACGTATAGGTTTTCATCCTTTTTTTTGTTCATCTATCCTTGTTAGTTCTTTTAATCTTCAGTTACTGATTGCATTTTTAGAAGGCTTCAGAAAATAAAGTGCTCTACAATTGTATGTGATGTTTGAAGGATGAACCTAGAATTTGTGGTTATTCTGAATTAGCATTTGTTTAGATGCTATGATACTGTTATGCTTAAGTCTGTACAAAACTATATTTCTGCCTTCTACTACCATATAAAGCTAGTTAAATGTTTCACAGTACAGTCTTTAATCTGTTAAAAGTTTATATTATGTAACATTTCAAAGTTCTAATTTTTTTCTTTTCAGTTCTCAAGATTAATATCAAAACACTTGCTGATGCAGGTAATTCATCTTGTAAAAATTTTATTACTTATTATGAATTATGATAGGAGCTCATAACAGGAAATTCAAGGAAATGTATAAAATTCTAACTGAACATTTAAGCAAAAAGCACCTTAAACAGTAATATGCAATTTATGTAATGTTTAGGGACAACAGTGAACCTGTTGGTCTATTTCAAATATCCCATCCTCTAAGCAAAGTTATAACTATTTAAAAAAAAAAAAAAAAGATTTAAAGCCAGTCCTTATTGTTTATATTTCTATCAAACTTCTTTTAAACTTGCTCAAACATACTGCCTTCACAACATCTGAAGACAGCCCATTCCGTAAACCAACCACCCTATTTCAAAAATAAAATTATCTTAACTGAAGATGGTTTCTACTGTGCTTAAGTCTATATTTCTGTCCCCTAGTTTTGCAGTATTTGCTCTTAGATATGAAAAACCTTGATGCATCAACATTATCAGTTCCATTTACAATCTTAAACATTTCAATCAGATCTACTCTCTTTTTTCTTAGAGAAGACAATTTTAAGTATCTTAATCTCTTCTCGTATGACAACCCCTTTATCCCAAGTAACATTTTTGTAACTCTCTTCTGAACTCTTTCCAACAATTCAACATCTTTCTTAAAGTAAGGAGCCAAAGAATGAACACAATACTATAAGAGTGGACTAACTACTGACCTATACAATGAAATTATAACCTCTTTATATTTGTATTCATTATTTCTGTAGACACAACCAAAAATCCTATTTGCTCTATCATTCAAATTTTGGCAGTGTAGGAGTCATCTGCAGTTTGGACAGCATTGGTTTTCAAAGAATGTGGTTAGCTTTTGGAATGAGTTGCCTTAAAGGGTGGTAAAGGCAGAAATTAATTGAAAAATAACAGTGGATGAATACGTGAGCAGTAAAAGGTGGTTATAGTTGGTAGCTGGAAGGGGGCATCCGTGATTGGCTAATAAATGGGCTTTTTTTCTCCATCTAAAATTTTATGAAATTTATCAAGGACATTGTCATTACCTCTTAAAGTTAGTTTTCTTACAAATATCATACAGAAATGCTTTGTACACTGTATAATTGGTGTCTTGGGGAGCCAACCCCTATTTTACGTATGAAGTGAATAAGAAAAAAAAATCACTACATATATTATTCATTTTATTTCACACATTTGTAGAATAACAACTTTAAAAACATAAAGGCTTATTTAAAATGATGTTTTAGATCTGCATGTTTTATTTAAAAAGGTTATTTTTCTACAAGTAAAATTTTATAAGTGCTTAGTGGAGATTGTCTCTTGTTCTAGGCGTATATTTGCCTAATGCTATGTATTATATTTAGAGAATTTAGTTACACATAAACTATAAATGCTCAATGTATTTTCAAACAAATTTCTATGACAATCTCCAGCTGCAGCTTAACATTTTACATTTCAAACTAATGTGATCAAATATTCAGTAGCTATAGTAAATCATCATGAATCATATCAGCTAGCTACTAGCTGTGTTTGTTATTATTATAGTTTATATGGCTAGCTACCTTATCAGGTAATCCTTTGCTCTTTATTGAGTATAAAAAAAGCCAGCAAACAAGACTAATAAAGAAGTTGAAATTGAAAAATCTGCAAATACAGATCATAAAGTAATGAAACAAATCTGGAAATACTGTAGATTCACTCAAACTACAAACCCCTATTTTAACTCCACCAAATGCTATCCTAGGTAACAGCATGGAACCACAATAGGAGTTTTTAGTTTGGATAGATAATGTCTTCAGTATTTCCAACTGTATTTTCTTACTTTGTTTATTATCCCTATTTGCAGGTTATTAAATTCCCAATTCTGTATTTATGTTGTGTAAATGTATATTTACCTTTTTGTGGTTAAGTTTGGCCCATTGATTATTGGGTGAAACATATTCAATGTTATTGTACCAAAGATCCAAAGTTCTTGACACAGTAGCAATAAACATGCTCTGCACGTTCAACTGTGGTTGAGTTACAAAAGTGACAGTCAATCCTGTTCTAAATCACATAAACCTGCTGATTAAAATGCTATTCAAGATTAGATAGTACTATACTTGAACCCCAGGAGTTTCTAAACCTGGTTGTTTAAGCCATGTGTACATAAGGTACCATTTATGAAATAAGTTACAATAACACATATGTTTTGAAATATAATGAGTATACTAAGAAGAAAATATATTTCCTGATACAATACCTAATTTCTTCTCATGTAATAACTATTTTTGACTTGTGCTGCCCTCTGTATGCTCAGTTTTTGCTCACAACTAGTTTTGATGCTCCCACCTACTCTCAAGCTACTTTTTGGTGGTAATGCTGTACTGTAAAATACAAATAAGTTTGCAACAAACCTGCACCAATCAAATTTCAACACACCCTCCTAGCACAACTGACTTCCTCTACATTGTAAAGTACTGTCATCACTTTTTAATTTAACATTTCAATATGCAGTAATGCTTAATTTTTGCTCTATACTGGCAATTCTTGTGTGCATTTTCAGTTAATTTTAACATGTTTTGACAACCCTTAGTTTGTTGTAATTTATTTGTTGCTTACTTTCTTTTTTATTTCCACATAATGAACTCTCATTTTAATGCCAGTACAGTACTCCACCACCATTTATTACTTCTCAAGCTTCATGCTTCACACGTTTTGTGGAAGAGGTTTTGTTCATGGTACATTGCAATATGTAAACTATCTTTCAGACTGCTATGTCAGGTTACAGAAATCCTATCTCACTCTTCACATAATTTCTTATCTTTTTGAGAGTGTTTTTCAATACCGACCTCAGCCTTCTCCTCTTCATCTGAGAGCTTGGTTTCCAAAGCCAAGTCTCTTCCTTTTCTAACTGTGCATGAGATTCTACCTCTTTTGGAGACTTAGTCTTTGATGGAAACCCTCATACTGTGCAGTTGGGTACTCATGTATTGTATTCACTTAGTGCCACACAATCATTGTAATCTCTTTTAAGGTCCTTGGACTCTACCATTTTCTCTTCCCTACAAGTTGACTTTGCCTCTGGCTCAACAAAAACAACACCTCGGCTGACATTCATCTGCCTCCTCTCCATCCTGTTTTCACTTATTTACAGATGCTTCTCTTACAAAGTAGGGAGTATCTCTGAATTCTCAAGAGATTTCCATGCATTGGAATGTGGTTGAATCTTCTCTCTGCTTCAACCTTTGGTAACCTTTCACAGTGTGTCTGGACTTTGATCATTTCCTACCTTTAGTACTGGGCCATTTGATCATGAACCATTCTGACAATTCAACCCATGTCTCCTATATCAGTCAACAGGTGGTCACCTGTACCTGTTCATTTTGCTTTCAAATGTTGGACCTTTTTTTGTGGGCCTAATCACAGCAAATCTGCCTTTTTGTTATAAATCTTGTGGTTTGGTTACCCTGTCCCAGTGAGATTCTACATATAGAGTTGTCTCTTGCTCTTCAAGTGTTTTGGTGATTTTGCTCCTTGTTTGGCACTCCTCTTCTTGATGTATTTGCCACCAATCTGAATAACATAATGATCCAGGAATATTTAAATGATAAATATTCACCATATGGCTATACAGGTCTAAAATACTTACTGAGGAGATGGGGTGTTTCACAAGATTATTGGAGGTTGTATTACAGTAACTTGCTTCATATATAAAGCCTGCACCAGACTCTACCAACTCCAGGATTATCATGAGTATGGCAGTGTCAAGAATGCTGTCCATTGTCTTGGGCCTAGTTCAATACATCAGAAATGTCACATTTTCAAATTAAGGTTCTTATGATCACTCATTGCAGCGTCTTACAACATTGTGTCCACGTGGACTTCCCACGTCATTATGCCCTCCTCTTTCCTAGTTGAGTATCGGATTCCTAGCGAAGCACCAGTTACTAGCTACTGAGATGGTGGACCATGTAAGCTTCCCCTGTGCATGATCAATTTCATTTAGTACAGAGTAGGGTCGTGGTGTTCTGCTGGTGTAAATATGGAGTACTGTGCTCCTATTGTTGACTGAAAGATTCTGATGCCACTTGATTTTGGTCTGTATGAATTCACCACATGCAGTCTGCCCCTCCAGGTGGTTTTCCCATTCTACTGATGCCTATATTTCAGTTCCCTGGTGGTCTGGTGTTGGATTGGCACAGAACCAGCCTGTATATGTTTTCACACATGTTGGTAGTAGTGGGCCCCTCCTCCTTCTATATGCAGAATGAGCTCTGCCTTGTTTGGGACTGAAGTTGACCCACTACAATGAATTCTGCTTTCCTACTATTACCTGGATGTTGAGTTCCAAGGTGGCCTGGTGTTGGTTGCTTACTGATATTAGAGTAAAGATGGTTCAGACCTTTCTCTCATTAATGATCATAATAGAAATATCTCATATGGTCTGGTTTTGGTCAGGAGTCACCCCTCAAATGCAGTCTGAAGCCCCTAGCCACTCTTCTCCAGCTTGTACATCAAATTACAGATTGGATTTATGTCTTTTTCTGCCTAGTCAGTCAAAATCATGGTAGAAATTTTTGTTTGAGGTTTATTAACTTCCAAAGAATTTGGACCTTGAAAAATAAGTAGGGGTGGTCAAAATGTAGTCTTTTTTCATGTCGCTTGAGATGTATTTGCAGTAGGTCAGCTTAAATATGAATATTTTGCAAAGAATTAATGAAACCAAAAGGTTGAAATGTGAGAAGTTGGTAAAAGGAGAGTGCCATCTTGCATAGAACATGGGTCAGAAAAACTGTGAAGAGAGAGGACAATAATTACTTGGATATCAGAAGAACCAAGCATACTAGTGTCAATGCTAACGTATTTACTGTTGAATTTTGGATACTTTTCAAGTGAATTTAAAGTTCTGAATATTAATAACTAAATGGAGTCCAAAAGTAGGTTACAGGTACCAAAATAAAACAAAGTTTAAACTCAGATAGTGTTAAATCTAAGATATAGATAAAGTGATTAGATAAATCTGATAAACTATTAAACAAATATTCCTTGTCAAGGACAGGGATTAGTGTTGCAAAGCCAATCTTAGTTTAAGTGTAAAGGGAAGTGAGAATACCCAGAGAAAATCCACTTTTATAATCAAGAGCTGAATATTAATTCTGATATTCTGCCTGAAGTAGTGACATGTATCTTTATAATGGACAAAGAAAATAGCTGGTACAGAATGGGAGGTGCTCTCCCATGAGAGTGACCTTGTACATTAGAGCATTACACTTCATGGGTTCTCTTTATACACCTTCTGAAGAGTGTTCATTTAGGTAACAATGTGGTATTATATTATTTGACAACAGGAAATATATCTTAATATAATTTAACATTTCTTATAGATAGATACTTATTCTGACTCTCATTCTCATCACTTCCAATGTGTCTTTTGTGCTCAATCTCAAGAATTGATGATAGCATTCTACAGTATAGTCAAATGTGCTAGGAGGGTGTGTTTGAACTCCTATTGATGGAGAGTTGTAGCACGTTCATTTGCATGCTACAGTGCAGCCATACCTCAAGAAATTATTTGAGGATAAGTGTAGCACTAAGGCTAGTAGCAAGTAAAAACTGTGCATATAGATGGCAGCACAAGTCAAGAAAAGGTGTTATAATATTTGAAAACTTTATTATTATCAATTTAAAACAAAAACATAGGAAAAGATAAATATTGGTTTTATCTTTAAAGATACTCTTTAGTTTCTACAGTAAGATGCTTTCTAATTCATTCTACTTAACAATAGAAATTCTTCCTTTTTATTTCCCTAAGTCTTTCTATAAGTATTAAGCTTCCCCTGTGTTAAATATTTAAAGCTTTTAATTTATCATTGATATAAATTTCATAACATAATATTTAATTTTTTCACACAAGAATACCAGTTTTTGAAAAATAGGTTATTATAAAGTGAAAATGTTCCACAATACAGTTATTAACATGTTTGTTAGCAGGTAATGAGCAATTATTTTTATTTTGTACATGGAGCCTACATTATCTAAATTTATTTTATATATATATAAAATAATATATATATATACACAAGTATTTTTAGAAGTTTTCCTTGTATACTTGAACAGTTTAGTTATATGTAAAATAAATAGTTCAAGCAAGGTATTTCACTTTATTCAGTTATAAGGTTTATATGTAGATATATTTTAAGGAAGAATAATTTTTAAGTATGATAGCTATAAACCTCTTTATGAATTCAAGTTTTTAATTTTGTAATGCCTTTATGTACATACATGTACTTTCTGTTAATTGAGCTTTGCCTAGTGGTTATTGATTATTGCATTATAAATGTATATATGTGTTTTAAACATTTTGTATTTATCTGTTTATCTTAAAATGTGTATACTATCAATTTAGGTGCTGTGTTGAAAATTTGACAATAATAGAAGTTTATTATTTCTAGATTATGAAGACTCATGTGGCCAGTTTGTGGTTACAAAGTTATTGAAAGGTGTAGAATATGACATAACATATGACATTAGATACAATGTGAAGAAAGACTGTTATTGTGACCATCTTAGAGTTGGTAAGAAACTATTAGAGGTATTATTTTAAAGTTTTATGTCAGTGGCATACAAAATACAGCATATCTGACATTTCTGTTTTACACGTTACAACTCCTGGCAATTGTGGAAATAATCTAATGGGGTCTTTATTCAATCAATGTTGAGGTAATTTAATTAATATTGTATAAATGTGCAGCCTAGGGCATCTTACCAAAATTATTGCTCATCCCTGGTTTATATTTACAAAGGATAAGTTTAAAGTTCTTATCAATAGCAATCACACTTTTATTGAAAGCTGATTTGTGTTTTATTCATACAAAAAAATCTACCTATATTAAATGTTTATCCAAAAGCAAAACCTGAGATGAAATGAAATACAAATACATCTCACATTTTTGGAAAAATGTAACTATATCTAGTTAGAAATTACTATTTGTAAAACAGATTATCATTGGAACTATTTTTCTTTGTGTTTCTTTATATGTTAAAAAAGTTATCTGAAATATGTGTGAATTAAGTGATTTAAATGCTCCTGCATCCCTTGACTAAAAACAGAATAAAGTGCAATCATTTGAGAAATGTCACAGAAGGTAAACAAAGTATCCATACTCTATTACTACATTTATTTTTTTATTTTTTTTACATTTTTACCGAATGTCTGGCGCAGATAGCCTCGCTGCTTTGTGCCATAAAACACTACATCAATCAATCAAAGTATCCATGCATGGTTTATGTATACAGAACACTGAGAAAATAAAGATAATGGAAACAAAACATCATTTCAGCTGTATATATTCAAGTTAGTTGTGGTGGATGCTGGGAAGTTTGTGTGGAAACTTATGAAATAATCATCTCCAACAAATTACAAACATGATGTTTGATCTCCCATACTCTGGATATCTTTTGTTAAATGAAGTAACTGGGACCAAATTGTAATACTATTAGAGAAAGAATATATGACAGACATGTGGCCAAGGAATCTCCTGATATAAAGCACTACCAGAGAATTTCTGTCAGGACAGTGCAAACTTGGACATCTGTAAGATATACATGACTATTCGTTTTATTTTTAGTACAAGAGAATTATTTAGTTTATATTGCATTAGTGTTAAAGTAAGTTATTTTTAAAAGAAATAGTTATGAAGAGTTTTGTTACGTGACTGTATGAGTTCTACAGTGCTATGCAAAAGTGTTTGGTCAAAGTCATAAATTAGATTTCAGGGTATTTTCAAAGAATAATGGAAGATAAATTACGGGTGCAGAATTATATTAATCTTCATATTTAGTACAACAGAAACATAGTGGATTTGTGTCAGTTCAGCAAATGAGTAATATTTTATATGGTCCTTTTTTGCTTTAATAACTGCAGAAAGTCTTTCAAGCATTGTTGCAACATATTTAATTAAAGTGTCCTTTGAGATTTTACTTCAGATATCTCTAATACACTTTCATAAAGTTCCTTTAGAAATAACTTTTGATCTATCAAATCCCAAATACTCATTTGGGTTGATATCTGTGGGGGCTATTACATAATTTGAATTATTTCAACAACTCTTTCTGAGCCAGGTATTTTCTGTATAAGTTGGATCACTCTCTTGAATCATTATATTCTTGGTATTAGAATCCTTTGCCAATAATACTCATACCACTGGGAATACCATTGTTCTTCTAAGGGGTTTTGGAGGAAGACCACTCCCTTCTTCTCACCACCTTGTTTAGATTGTCTTTGTCTACCCTCTCTCTCTACACTTGACTTCTGTACTGCTCTGAGTTCTAACATTGGGACACTTTGTTGGCACATGTATTTCTTACCCAATGTCTTTGTCAGATCTTCAGTCAGCCTCATTTGAGATCTGTGGTCTTTGGTGGGCTTGCAAACATCTCGAAGTCTCATTTTGAATTCATCAGGTTGCACACTTCCCTATCTTACTTTACTTCCCACATGTTCCAACCTCTTCTTTCAACAATTATCATTTCACATTCTTATCCTTTCTCTCCTTTACTAGTTACTCCATCCAAGACCACATCTACATTTTATATCATTGTTCACAGATGCCCTATAGGATTTCAGCAGTACTAGTGACTGCCCTATGGTATTGGGTCATATAGGAGCTAGGTTTACTTATTTTTCTGATATGTTTCATGTGTAAGAGATGTTTGCTACTGACCTTGGGTCACTTGAGTTTTTCAGAAGAATGCTAACCCTTTGTCCTTGTTCCTCTCCTCCTCAAGAACCTGTTTCCTACCAACATTTCATGTTTTTATCAAAGGCACCATCGAACAGGATTCTCCTGTGCTTAAAAAATTCTGTTTTCAATATTTTGTTATACCCAAGATAAGGGATTGGTGTTCTGTTATCGATATTTCCCACTTGAATAACTTGGTTCATCATGAAATTCTACCTCTCTCAGATGGGCCTTTTTTCCAGTGCATTGGATAATAAAATATAAAGAGTCTAATGCCTATCTTCACATTTTTACTGCTTGAACTTCATATCATTATCTGTGTTTCAATCATGAGGATCACTTTTATCAGTTTGGAACTCTTCCTTTCAAACTGGTTTTGTACCCTACCTTTTTTGTTGGGTTGTCCAATCATTTGCCCAATTCATCCACTTCTACAGGCTTAATTTCTATCATTATATGGATTACTGCCTTCTTCTGGTTTCATCCTTTGCATAGTCTTCTACACACACACACAATTTCTCATTCAAGAAGCTGCTTGAGTCTGTTATCCACCCCATCTTTTTTCATGTGTTTTCCTTATCAGTTATTTCCATTTTGTTTTGGTTTGTGCATCCACATTCTTCTCCTTATACTTTTTGCCAGATTCAATTCTAAGTGTTATTTTCATGCCCTTTTCCTTCCTCACTTTCAACTGCTAGCTTCATATTTCTTTTGTTAATTTTCCTTGAAGATGTATTTCTTTTTCCTGTTAGTTTGGGGATGTCACTAATTGTATGTTTTTCAACATTAGTTTTCACCTCATTTTGTACCAGAAAACCTATATCCTTTTATATCCTAGCTGTTCTTTCCTTTCCAAAATGTCAGTTGCATACAAAGCTGATTTTGCCTTTATCACTTTTCTCTTTCTTTCATATCCCACATTTATTCCTGCTCTGATCCTCAATTGGATGTTGTCTTCTTCCTGTAGTCGTTCTCTGTAATTTGGTTAAACTCAGAGTTGCTAGGTTATTTTTATTTAATTTCTGCATATTTATATTCATGTATCCTACTCTGTTGTGAGTGATACCTGTCTTGGTAAAATAATAAAAATAATATCTAAAATTTGCATCTGAGATCTGCAAGGTCTATCATGCTCGCTGTTGAGATGGGATGCTCCACAAGATAACTTATAAGTGTCACATGTTGGTGGAGGACTTTTGTAAGATAATTTGCATGCTTAAGTGTAGCTGAACCATGTGGTGTATGTGTGGAATTAGGTGGTAGTTGTTTCAGGGCTATTGGCAAGAGAAAAATTTGTGCAATAGAAGGCAGTGAAGTTGAAATAGTTGAAACTGTGAGTGAGGAAAATATTTACTTTTCCTTTCTGAATGTGAAATATTACATACTTTTCACTATATGTTTTTTTGTTTGATGATAGAAATTATTTTGTAGAGCATAATAAAGCAATAACTGGTTGTAAATTTTATGAAATTTAGCTTGGTTTTAATTTGTAATATTTAATTTAACTAAATTAAATAATTTAATAATTTTATTCTATTGAAAAATAAATATTTCACTGCTTAGTAAAATTTATTTAAATTGTCAAATAATCCTAACTACTTTCAGGACCCTACATCTTACTGAGCATGAAAGTTCCCTGGATCACAACAGCAAACCAAGTCTATCTTGTAAGTTATAACTCGGGAAGTGAATATAAAATTGAGAAGAAACTACAATTCTGTAACTCTTACCAACCAACAAGATCATATTTACAAAATTTGGACCCATATAGACCATTGACAAACTGTCCTTCAGTACCTTATTTTTGTCCAATTTGCCAGCTTCATGTAGACTGTAAAGTAGAAGGAGCCATTTGTAACTTTGATTTCAGTAAGTTCATTATTCTTGATTAATTCTGTTATTTATGAGAGAGTTGTGAACTAACACACTTTATGAATAGAGAATAACCTTGTGGTTTCACAAATTATTGTAGGTATATTGAATATGTTATTTATTACAGAATACTTGAATGCAGTTCAGTATATTAGATAAAAGATCCCAGTTTTTAATTGAATAAAAGTGAGATGTCAAAAATTAAAGTAAATATTGTTACTCTATATTTTAAAAATATTTGAAGCTTATTAGAGGTTAGCATATTACAAGATGGAACTTAAGTGTACAACTAAACTTGAGTTTAATTGTTGTTCTAATTTTGTGTTATGTTTTAAATAAAAAAGTTTCAATGGAAGTAAAGATGTTATTTTGATATAAATGTTTTATCATTGTTGCTGGAGTTTGAGAGTAATTAAACATTTAAATAAAGGGCAGAGATGTAGAAGGGTGGGAAAGCATTGGTACAGCATACCTGTACTTTTCTCAAGCCAGATTACTGTACTGTCACTGTTTTAAATGAATCCTAGCTTATACAATTTTGCTGTAAATTTCATATCATAACAATAGTTTATTTAGCACTATACCACTGGTAAAAGGTACCATTTTCTAATGGGCAAATGGAAAGTTGTCTTCTTTCCTTAGCTTAGCAGATTATGATATAATACATACAAGACAATCAAAAATTTCTTCACAAATGTTTAAAACAAATATATAGAGTATTCACGTACTGATACGACCATTTAACTCTCCACCCCATATTCAGCATTTTAAAGTAAGTTAATACTCCTGTGAATCTTTCTTCCTTACATTCTTTGTAGAACTGTAATAAAGAAAAATGTACATTTTAAACTTTCCTTGTTTGTTTTACCCACAATATTCAAGGAAACTCTGTTCAGTATCAGTTGTTGAAGGAACAGACATTTTGGTAGTTTACTAAATCTGTGAATAGTAATTTTTCTTAAGTAAAACAAATATAGTAAATATGAAAGAATGCAACTGTACACTCCTCAACCCTTTATAACGTAAAGTCAGTATAGCACCACACCTGCATTTGCACTGATAAAAATAAGTAAGTTGTAAATTCCATTTTTTAAATTACAACACGTGGTAACCATTGAATATTGTTTACTGCATAGGGTTTCTTGTAATTTTAATATTTGTAATAAAATAAAAACCACTCTGTGATGTACTTGTATGCTGTGCTATTAGCCAATATGCCCATAGCTAGACTAAAGAGATGGAGTGGGGGCAGAGCAAATTTTATATGGGTGTTTTTAGCTATAGTTGAATATCATTTGATAACTGAAATTTGAGCTATATAAAAGTGCAAGTTTGCAATGTGTAGACAATATACAAAGTACTAATTCTTATATTTATAATAAAGTGATGACAAAAAATATTTATAATAAGTATAAATTAATGACTGAAATATTTTGTTAAATGGAAGAGAAAGAATTATTGGTGAAAAAAAAACTATAAAAATACACCATTGAAATGAAATGACTAAAATCACTGTAGTCATGGTGACATAGTTCCAAACATATGTTTTTCAATGAGACATCCAATTTTATTATTATTTTTACTTAGTTTTTTATTGATTAGAGCCTACTTGAATCTGAGTACCTGAGTTAGTTGTATTCGTTTACTCCTATAGTTTGGCTCTGAATACGTTACTAATTGATGACCTCCAAACCAGCTAGTTTAAAAACACCTATACTTGTTATACATACTACAGATTATACACTCAAAATACATTTAAAAGTCTCATTTGTTCTTGCATTATATTATAATTTCTAAAAATAAGCAGCCATAATTGATACTATATATCTCTAAAACATTTTAGAAATTTTGTACAGCTATTTGAAAAAAGTGCATTCACTGTTCTTTAAGTTTACAGTAAGCTGGAGACAAAGTCAATCATAAGGCAATTTAAATACCAATGGGAATTTTTGTAAAGCAAAAAACAATTACTTTTACTCCAAAAGTCTCTATAAATCAAACATTATTTCCAAAAAAACTTTATGGGAGTGTAATAAAGCTTTATTCAAATTCAAGATCTGTTCAATTGTGTTATATTATGCAACTGTTTGGGTCTTTTCACCTGCCTGAGTTTATATAACTATTTCTGTTACATCTTCAAATCTGTTTCATGGAGCTTAATATCCACTCATTGCTTTCAGTTGTTTTACCTCTATGGATAACACGAAGTAGATTATAAAGTTCAAATTTAGTGATATAACCAAAGATTTGTTTAGATTGTTCTGTTTGAACCCTTGTTTTACTGTAAAGATTTTTAGTTGGAATCTTAGAAAGGCTTTTTCTGAAACTATGTAAAACATACTATGTAGTGGAAATGTTCAGGTGGTGACATAAACTAGGTGTATAGCAGTAGTGAGCATATGTTCTGTGAAAACTGAGAAGTTGAAGGGAAACTAAGTAAAACCTCAGCTGACACAACTTCACTTCTAATGGTTATCTCCTGCATGCAAGAATATGAAGTAGTAGTGTTGGATCACAATCACAACAACTGCTTTGATGTCTCTAGATTAACTATGGTTTTTTTCTATGGAAATTTCTAAGCATACACTGAATTTTCCACATACAGATCAGGTTTGTCTGTGACAAGGAAAAGAAGTAAGGTGTGTATAATGGACAAAATTGTATGGAAAAATTGTAAATCTAATAGATGAAGCAACTAGTTTTTGAGTGCAAAATTATAGACACTTCAGATATTCTGCAGTCTTGCAGGCCAGTGGAACATTTATAATACCCTTAGATCACATGTGTTGGTTTTATTGGATGATTAATGAGTAATAATGCATATCCTTGTGCATTACGACACTTTGCTAGTAGTATCATCAGTGGCATAGCATTGTTAAGGAAGCATGTGTTTCATGCTTTTGAAAGAAGAGAAAATTCTTCGTTAAGCACTGAAAGAACCTTAGCCACACAGCAGTAATTGGAAGGTGTTTGTGCCACTTTTATACTATGGTTGTCTTTTGATTTGGCCTGCTGATGTTTAAAGAGTTGGCAAAATACGATAAGAACTATTCATAAACTTTCAAATAGGTTATTTCTTTGAAAATTCTTCCTTAAGCACTGAAAAAACTTAGTCATACAGCAGTAATTGGAAGCTGTTTGTGCCACTTTTTTACCATAGTTGTGTTTTGATTTATTCCACTGGTGTTTAAAGTTTGGCAAAGTATGATCATAACTATTTCGTCAAACATGTCATGTTGGTTGTTTCTTGGAATAGTTGGATTCAGGGACATGCATGGCAAGATTCATACTGAATTTAGATCATTGAACAATTAGCTCTCAAATATATTTGTATCAGAAACAATTGAATGTCTGGTACACTCTCTTTACTAATCCCATGCAAAACATTATGGGAGAGAGAATTGTGGTTGAGGTGATAACATAATGTTTTTTGGGACGACAAGAGACCAAATTTAAAGAATCTTAAAGCCAACCCTTATCATTCATGTAGTATCAAGCTTTCTCTTAAAATCACTTAAACTTAATGCCTCCACATCATCCAAAAGTGACCCATTCCATAAGCCAGCCATCTTGTTAGAAAAATGAAATGGGAGATGATTCCTTCCCATCCAAAATTTATATTTGTGTCCCCTAATCCTTCTCTACTCACTGTTAAGTACGAAAAAGATAATGCATCAGCAGCATCAATTCCCTGTGTAATCTTAAACACCTCAATCAGATTCCTCTAACTTTTCTTATTTTCTTGAGAAATTTCAACCTCTCTTCATATGACAACCTATTCATCTCAGGCACCATTCTTGTAACCCTTTTCTGAACCATTTGTAACAGTTTAATGCCTTTCTTAAGATAAAGACTGAATGCAGTATTCGAAATGTGGCCTAACCAGTGACCTATACATTGAAATTATGACACCTCTACACTTATATTCAGTATTTCAGTAGGTATCATTAGCACTTTTTAAGGAATTTATTGACCATTCCTTCATCTATGTCATTAATGTAAATCAAAAAAGAGCAATAGTTTTAAGACTGAAACATAAGGTATCCAATTTGTAACATTAATCTAGTTTGACTGAAGTCCGGTTTTAACAGTCCTCAGCTTTTTTTCATCCAGTCACTCTTCTATATAATTTAGTAACTTATCCCCCACACCTGTCAAGATAATTTTGTTTTTATAAGCCTACTATGTGGTACCTGTTCAAATGCTTCCTTGAAATCCAGATACACCAAATCTACATCCTTATCCTCATGTACATGTGGTAACGTTTTCAAAGCATGTCAGAAAGATTTGTAAGGCAAGATTTTCCCTTAATGAAACCATGTTGACTATCTGATAAAATTTTAAATGACTTTGCAAAGTATCTTTTAATAGACTTTCCAAAATTTTCCCACTTCTGATGTAAGACTAATAGTCATATAATTAACAGGACAAATGTTATCACCTCCTTTGAAAAGAGGAGTAACATTAGCTAAGTTCTAATCATCTGGTACCTGCTCACTTTTCAAGAACTTACAAAAATAGTAGTAAGTGACTCACATATTTAATCCTTATCCTCCTTCAAAATCCTTGGGGATGTATAATCTGGCCCAGGAAACTTATTGTTCTTTAAACTTTCCATTTTTTCTCAGAATTAATGTACACATCTTATTCAATCTTATTTCTATCTAGAAACTCTTCAAGTTGTAAAGTACTGCTCATATCTTCGATAACACAAAAAGCTAATAAATGTGCTTGAAATAAATTTCATAGATATCCCACACTTACAAATTACATTGCATTTCAGCAAGCACGTGCACAGGCTCAGTGAGTTGGATGGCAAAGCCAGAAGGAATCTTGGATTAAATATATCTCCAGCATTTCTTCAACTGCCAGTTCAAAAGTCATATGGGACAAGATCCAGAAGGTGAGTGGATGGTATACTTTTGAAGTTGCTGATGCCCAGGCGAATGTTTCTCTCACGTATCTAGCCTTTCAAACTCATCTCCTTCCTTCTTAGCTATTAAAACATGAGTTGAACATCTGCCTCTTTCCTATGACTGCAATCGTCCTCTTATACTGGTGGAATTCAAACTTGGTCTAGCAGTACATCAGTTGGACCTGAAGATATAAATTATTAGATGCTACACTACCTTTCTCCTTCCTCTCTTACTATTTTCCTGGGTGTCTTTAACTGGATATGGCAGGAGAATGTGTTTCCTGATGCTTGGCACCAAACTATTGTACTCTCCCTATTCTTAAACCTGGGAAGGATCCAATGATTCCTTCGAATTACCTTCCCATTGCTTTGATGAGTTGTCTCAGTAAGAACTTAGAGATGATGATTAATGCTCATCTTGTTTGGTTCCTTGAATCAAACAACCTTCTCTCACCAACTCAGTGTGGGTTCTGAAGACAATGCTCTACAATAGACCACTTAATTCGCCTTGAAACATCAGTTAGAGAAGCCTTTTTCAAGCAACAACATCTTGTTTGTATTTTTTTGATGTACAACATGGAAATTTGGCATCTTGCAAGACCTTCACTCATAGGGATTGCTTAGCAATTTGCTACTTTTTATTAAACATTTTTAATGAACTGCCAATTCCAGGTCTGTGTGGGTTCAACACTTTCCCATTTTTCCCACATGAACTTGGAGTCCCTCAGGGCTGTGTGCTGAGTGTCACACTTTTCATCATAAAGATTAATGCCATCAATGAACACCGACCCTCTACAGTTGCAAGTGATCTTTTCGTTGGTGACTTTCACATCTCATGTCAGTCATCAAATGTGAGGTTTATTGAGTAACAGCTACAAACTGCAATCAATCATACATTTAAATAGACCACAGCAAATGGTTTTCAACTTTCTCTCCCTAAAACTCTTTGCATACATTTTTACTGCCAATGGGGTAATCATCCAGGTCCAGAACTTCATATTGATGATGTTGTACTTCCTGTTGTGCCTGAAGCAAAGTCCTTAGGTCTTATATTTTACTGTAAACTAAATTTTATTTCCCATATCAAGCAAATTTGTGTCAAATGTGTAAGAGCACTGAACATCCTCCATTCCTCTCTTCCACCTGTTGGGGAGCAGATTGATACTCCATGCTTAAAATATATCTTGCTCTTATTCAATCCAAACTTGACTGTTGGTCTATGGTTTATGGTTCTGTCAGAACCTCAGTACCAAAAATGCTGGGTCCTATCCACCATCAGGGGCTTCAGCTTTGCACTGGGGCCTTTCGTACTTCTCCTGTCCAAAGTTTGTATGTGGAGACCCATGAACCCCCTCTGTATATTCTCTGTTTGCAACTCTCTCTTGTGTATGCTTCCAAACTTTGGTCTTTATGACAGCATCCTATTTGGGGTTGTGTTTTCCATCCTCAGTGGGCCACACTTTTCTACAACAGAAAATCTGCTATTGTTCCTTTTAGTCTTCGTATTCGGGCACAATCTGAAAAATTGGATATATCTTGAATAACATAGCAATATCAACAGTTCGGTCTCTTCCACCATGGCTAATTACTATCACCAACTGTGACTCAAAGATAGCTTTGAGTCATCTGCAAAAGGCTGGTACTCCCAGTTGGAAATATCGCTATTTATTTACTGAACATCTCAAACAATCCATCCATTCCCATATATACGGATGGTTCAAAATCAGGTTACTCTGTAGGTTCTTCCATGGTTTGCTACAGTTTGGTTGTAGCACACACAATCCTTTCTATAGTTTCTGTGTTCACTGCTGAATTGTTTGTCATTTCTCTTGCCCTAAATCATATTGAAACTATGCAATATTCGATCTATACTGATTCACTCAGTTGTGTACTGGTGCTGACATCATTCCATGTTAGTTACCACCTTATTCTTATTAATATCCAAAAAAAACTGGCCCATCTTTCTCTATCATCTGTCTCTGTCCAGTTTTTTTTGGATACCAGGTCATATTGGTATTCATGGGAATGAGCTAGCTGACAGAGTGGCAACGTGCATCTGCTCTGGCTCTATCACCACATCCCTGTTCCATATATGGACTATGGTCCAGTTATCAAAACCCAACTATACATCAATTGGCAGTTGACCTGGAGTGAGCAACAAAATAATAAGCTTTTTCAAATCAAACCTTCTTTACCTCTTTGGTCATCTTGCTTCTGTAAAGATTGAAGGGAGGAAGTTTTTTAGGCTAGACTACACATTGGTCACAGTTTTTTAACTCACCACTTCCTTTTATCTTGTACTAATGCACCAATGTTTGGTTTGTGTGGCATTCAGGTCATAATCATACATATTTTATTATCATGCCATCATTACAACCAAGAATGACGACGCCATTTTTAAGGTAGGTTTTCCCTTCACATTAGTCAATGTCATAGGTGATACTTGCCACCTCACTGATATTTATACATTTTTTAAGAGCCATTGGTCTTCTTAACTTAATTTAAGGTTTTTATTGGACTATACAATGTTTTAGCAAGATTTCTTTTACACATGTTAATTTTATTTTGACCTGAACCTAGGACTGGAAAGGCCAACTTCAAGTGATTGACAGCAGGTTTGAACTTAATACTTCAGTGTTCCTGGCAGGTCTTAATTTTACATATTTTACATATTTTTACCTTCATTTCCATATACCTTTATAGTATAATACATCTTGTTTGGCACAGATAGCCTAGTAGCTTTGTGCCAATAAACATGAAATACCTACCTACCTACCTAGTTGCTGAAACAGAAGAAGAAATTGACATTAGTAATGACTGCAGTGACTAATTTGACATCAGAACAATCCAAACGATATTGACATCCCCAAAAACTCAACTGAAGTGTCCAATGGCAACTGTATTGCTGTTTGTATAGCAAGCTGTTGCAGATGTTGTAGTTCTTTACAGGAAAACATGACTTTTTATATCTAGTTACTATAGCAACTGATGTCTCATAGCTTCAAAAATTATAGGAAACACCAAATAGTTCTATGTTGATATTCTCATACTTCTTTAAACAGTATTTCCATTGAGTATCCATGCTTAGAAACACCTAGATTTTTTTATTCTTCCTAGTTGTCTGATAACTAAGGCACTTTTATAACTTTGCCAACCTCTTCAATTCCAGAAGAAGGAGACTTCAATCCCAAGTATATGTACATTTCACTCTTAATTACAGGTTATTTCCACATAGAATCTCACATTAATCTGTTTAGTCAAAACTGCAGACTGTACCTCTGAGAGTGCATGACTATCTGAGTTGTACATACTTCCCAAGCCATTATTATATTTTATTCAAAGAATGTCCTTGGCAGATGTAATCTTCTGATACAAATTTATTTCTAGCTGGTGTTTACAAGTTGAACCTGTTATTTCTTCAAAACAAATTCACCCCAATGCCTGTCATTCTTCTCAAGCTTTCATATTTCAGTAAATGTTGTTGTTGTTGTAGTCTTGGTATGTTGTTTTTTTCTTCAGAAAGTTCAGTATCCTGTGATCTAGTTGCCTTTTATTGTGATTCTTTTTGTCTTTCTCCTCCTTATTGATGTGAGATGCATGAAATACACTTAGAACCAAAATTCACATAGTTTTTTACAGAGTAACAGAACAACTTAACAAGAAAAAACTTACAGTATTTTAAGTTTTAAAGATTAGTACCTGCCTGCAGCCATCTTGTAGGTCATCAGTAAATTTCAAGATTTTCTTCACATTAAAAGTAGGTTTGGATACCCATGGTGAGCAGAACACAGATAGTCTATTGTGTTTTTTTTTTGCATAACAACAAACAAACAAACTTCTATGAAATTAATTTTAAGTAAGAAATGTAAAACTTAATGTGTTAAATAAATCTTGAGGTATTTAAACATTTAATAGTTTTTGCTTTTATTTTGTTTGTATCATAAATTGTATGTAGGTAATATTAGGATTGTATGTATATTTTTTGTTAAATTATTTATCATTTTATTGTCTTATATGGTTATTTTATAACAAACAAATTGTTTAAAGTTGTGCAAAGTATTTCTGTGCAGTTGAACCTAATATAAATTTGAATTTTAAAACTTCTTTTGATATCTTGTTATCCTTAGTTCTTAAGATTGACATCAAGACACTTCCTAATGCAGGTAAGCCATTATATGTAATTGTTTTTATCCCTTTAAATGTATCTTTTTCTGAGTCATTTAAAATAGTAAAAGTAAATTTTGTGTAATTATACTATCATGTGTTACAAAAGCACTTGAACAAAATTTTAATATTATATAAATTCACTTTATATATGTTTCTGCATGTATAAAATTACAAATATGGTTTGTGTTAATAACACGGGCTAAATATTTGTATGAGTAAAATCTAAAGATTAAATGTTGTCAATTATTACTACTTTCAAATATTTTTTACTTTTACAATTAAAAAATTTTATTGACTTAATGTGTGACGTTTCTTAATTTTTTTTAATTATTTAATTATCTAAAGATTAAATTTTGTCAGTTATTACTACTTTGAAATATTTTTTACTTTTACAATTAAAAAATTTTATTGACTTAATGTGTGACATTTCTTAATTATTTTTTTAATTACTTGTTTTATCTCTTATTGGCATGAAACTGTTCTGAACATAAAACTTTTTTTTCTTGTAGTATATAGAAACTCATGTGGAAAGTTTGAAATTGTCAAATTCTACAAAGGTAGAGAGTTTGACTTTGGATCTGAGATTAATTACAATGTGAAAAAGAGCTGCTACTGTGATCAACTTAAAGTTGGTAAGTTTTGGTAGATATATGCTTAAATGTATCAGATTTACAACTTATACTTTATCATAAAAATATTGTTGTAGTAGCAATTAATTTCATCTCTTTTTGACAGAAATAACATAATATAAGTACAATTGTGTTTTTAATGCATTATGGATTCTATTTTAATATAATGATCAAATTCAGATATGGCAGTCCTCCTGACTAGGCAGACATTGTTAGATATACATGACTGTTTCTGTTTCAGTTTTATGAAGAGCTATGATTTATATAATTTATACAGTTAATGTGTAAAATGTTGTTATTCCAAAATATACTTACTTCTTTCACTCTTACAGCCATTAATTGACTGGTATGGTTTCTTCCTTTGTCTATCAAAGCATTGGTCTGATTCTGTCTTGCTTGGTCCCTTTCTTTTATATCCCACTTTATTGCCCGTGGAAATATTTATCTCCATCTTTGTCAGTGCACCCTTTGTCTTTGTACCATATGTAAGCACTTCATTTAGACAATGTTATCACTCTGGTTTGACAAAGCATCACTGGTAGTTTTCCCAGTGCCATGATCATTTGGAGATACTTTAAGTGTTCTCCATGTTACCTAGTTGATTTTCATTTATTTGAAAAAAAAAATCAGGTCTCTGCTATCCTACATCTGGTATCTAGCATTGAACAACACTCAAGGGGGTTGGGGACCACTGTCGTTAGAGAATGTTGGTGATCTTATTTTTAGTGAAATGTAGACATATATTTGTTTCCATGGTGTTACTGCAGGTGGCTCTCAGGCTCAAATTGAGGTGATCCTTGACATTCTGGAGATAATTTAAATTTGCTTTTTCCTACACGTTTTTTTTAGTTTGTTAACTTCTCAGTGGGACAGTGGTAAGTCTAAGGAATACTAGAATTTGTGGCTCAATTCCTTATAATGAACATAGCGCTACTCAACAAAAATTTTCTGGACTAAATTTTGTTACAATCAATAATCATAAATGTTGTCTTTAAATGGAATTAAAAAAACTTTGGGATAAGCTATCTTTGATTTGTTTTTTTCAATTGGTTCTTCAAGACTGTATTGTTTTGTGTTTTTATCCAGGTTGCTTTTTCCCTGCACCTTACTTGATAGCTTAAAGGTCTGGAAATAAGTATTTAGTTTCTTTCCATTCACAGACATTGTGGTTCATTCAGGAAAGTTTACTTCTCAGTTACATGTAGGGACAGTTATGATTTATTCAATATCATTCTTGAAACGTCATGATTTTACCTTCCACTATTAGGTGGAAGCATATCCTCACTCCCAGATAATACATCTGCTCAGTGACTTTTAGGGATTTAATACAAACTTTGTAGTTAACTTGAATAGATCAATACACCCCTTGTTGGAAGACTTTCATGATCATCAACATCATTTATGAACTGGAGCCATTGTTAGAATGCACATTAGTTCAATTGTCAGCTTATGCATTCACCCCTGTTGTCACTGGCATATCTAATTTCATTGGCAACAGTTAGGAATTCCTAGGTCTATACATAAAAGATGAGGTTTCCCTACACAATGTTTTAGCCATTTTTGCTCTTCTGAAGGCAATACCTCATGGTCTGGGATTATTAAGGGGATGATCATCAGGCTTTGCTCTGACACTTTTGTGATGGTGTCTTATGTTTCACATCAAGAAGGCACTTGGTTCAAGGCTCCTTCTTCTGCAAATCTTGGACCTCCTGCCTGGGGAACACTCCTGTCATATAACCCTACTAATCTGCCACGAGTGATAAATTTTCAAATAAATTTAGCAGATAAACAACCCAAACAAGTTCTCTCAACAAAATAGACGTTGCATTGCAAGGTTCTTTTGGATTGGTTATCATTTGGCAACTCTGATTGGCAGGTTGGCTTCTCATTAGCTCACCCAAGTACAGGTAATTTCATTTTCAGTTTTTCACCTTTGGGTTTTAGCAATGTATGCATTCTGTCAGGAGAGGGTTGCAACTCTAGGTCTTTCTTTCAGTTCATACATTAGCCAGTGTACTAACTGTGACATGTATCAGCAGCAGAGAGTTGAAAGGAGGTAGAATCCACTTCATTCAGAAGCGTCAACCATAACTCATTTTTTTAACCTGGCTTTTAGGCAAGGTTTTTTGCATATTTGACAATTGCTCTGTATAAGGCACTTTTATTAATTAACACTTGATACTTGTGACAAAATATTCTGAGTCCCCATTATCTTTGGATTTCTCAAATTGTTTTGGGCTCTTTGTCCTAAATTACTATTCCAGTTAAGTAACTGCTGTATTAAGGTTACATTACGTGGTATTTTTCAACAACTGTATGTGACCTGATTGTCGTATGTTATGTATCATCTTTACCTGTGATTGTGAGAAATTTTCTATGAATCGTATCTAATCATGTTCTATGTCCTTAATAGTTCAGTTGAATTGCCTGATGGTGGTCATTGTGTGGACTGATATATATAGACCTCACAGAATAATTTATCCTAAATTATTTGCATGATCTGGTATTATCTTCATCTGAGGGTTTTTACCTACAATTTGTAGCAATTTAAACCATTACTGCTAGATTATGAAGAGGGTTGGGTATTTTCATTGTTACCTTTCGGGTACCTTACCTCACTTCCACAGGATTCCACTCTGTGGCAAGTATTGCTCAGGTAGGTGTGATTTTATCAAACCAGTTTTGCACTAGTAACCACCACTTCACTATACCTTATCTAGGTTGCAACTGTTTCTGTAGAAACAAGGTGTTCCATAATACCATTTAGACACTGAGCCAGTGTTACTGTTTTATGCTGGACAGCAGCAAACTTCTCATGGACTTTTCATGAGTAAAGCACAAGGGAATCTTGCCCATCACTGACAATTATTGGATTGAATAACTCAGGATTGTTGTTCTTTTAAATTTTAGGGAACCTGATTCACCTATTGTACTGTTTACAGAGGACTGTTCTTCAGGGTTTCCCAATGAACATTACTTTCCTGGGTGTTATGGAGTCCTTACCACACCTAGTTTCCAGCTGCTGGGGTGGTGGACAGAGGCTTTTCTTCCACTGTAATAAAATGAGTTCTTCTACTCATAGAGAAAAGGGCAAAGTTGCAGGCTATCATCCCCAAATTCCTAGATGTTTTTGCCCCTAGATGTTGGTTGGAAAGGCACCAGACTATGAAAGAGCTCATTCATAATTCCAATTTAGAGTTGATGCTTAGCTCTCTGGTTGGTTTGAATGCAGCACATCTTTTTGATCAATATTGGTTCAGTGTGTAGTTGATGAAAGATTATTTATTGTCTCTTCATAATTCTGAAAGCAGAATTATCTCATCATGGGTCCTTGTTTGTTCCACATCCACCCCATAATTCTAGGGGCAAAGGAATTTACTGCACCCACATGGTTGGGGGATGTGAGGATGAGTGTTCATAATTCCAGACCAACATGAGTTCTGTTTTCCCAGATTGAGTAAAGCATACATGATACCTTCATTATGAGTCTTTTGTCCACTTCAGTATTGTTTACCTTCTCATCATGATTCTGGTTGCTAGGAATGTATCACAATATAGCTACAGCTTGGAATTCACTCACAAGTATATGCATAGATTCTAGTCCAAGTGCCCTAACTAACAATGTGGGGTATAGTTACCATGGCTCTATAATTTAATTTCCAAGTTGTGGAACCTCATCTATCTGATTGAAGGCTGGCCAGTAGTGATGACTAATTAGGTAAACTCCATCCATAGTACATGGATTAAGTTCCAAGAAAACAGCATACATGCTCTGGATCTAGTGCAGTTCACCTACTAGGGTGCCAGTCTTTATTGCCACATTCATGATCTATCCAGACTCTTTCTGTATAGATAATGCCCTCACCAGTTCCTCCAACTTATCAGTGTGGGATTGTAGCTGTAAGCATGAGATGTGGCAAGTATGATTGGACATATATTTTAAATTTAAGAAAATTTTAATGTTTTAGTTGTGATAGTTTTTCACACACTTGCTTATCATATATTATGTAGTTTAATTGTTATAACTTGGTGATGGTTATATTATTGCATCATGTTACTAGAACCTTCTGAGTTTCTCATTGTTTGAACCGAGTGTTATTGCATAAGAATATCCTGTAGTGTATAGAATGCTCTGTACCTCTGTTGGGGAATGAACATACATTGGAAATTGAGTTTGATGATAGACTACATACTTGTATATTTAGTAGCAATTTTTAAAGTCACAGATTGTATCATAATAACAAAGTATGGAAAAAAGAACCTGTTTTGTCAGCTGTGCTCTAAAATAAATAAACCAGCCTATATGGACTTTGATGAAGAAGAAACAAAGTTCAGGATACAGCTGTGATAACCAACAATGTAATTAACACTTTTGTATAGGTTAGACTTGTTTTAATATATTATTCTATAACAAGTGGACTTTGTACTGTTTGTTTATTGTTAATATTTATTACCAACAAGTCACAGACACCCACTGTAAAGAATCTAGTCCATACACAAAGTAAAGACACAAGCAGATGGTCTTGCTATAAATCTAAACACAAGACTTTACCTGTTAACAAAAAACAGTTGGAAGAACACAGACAATAAACTGATACAAGTCATAATCTGAAGATGAGGAATAGTTTCACTTCATCAATGTGTGTGTGTATGTGTATAATATATTTGATTAGAAAATGAAGATAATATGAAATTAGATAACTGCACAGCTTATATCACTTCAAATAATTTGATTATTGTGATCTATTGTCTTTAGAAATGAATGATAAAATGCATTATTTTTTCTCAATGTTCCATGCAGACAACAATACATAACTTGAACTTTTTTCTCCCCATAATTTATTTTCCATATTCTGAATATTGGCATAAACATCTGTGCAGTTGAACCTACTGTTAATTATGAAATATAATTTCAAGTCAGAGTTAGTTGCACAAACATTTTTATAAACTCCCAAAAAATTATCATTGTGTATATTTCCAAAATTATTGTTGCCTAAACTTTTGTCCCCGGACAACTCGGTACAAAGTCTTAAAACAACACTAAAAACTAGGTTTCAATACCTAGGGGTAAGTATGACACAGGTAGCTCATTGATATAAAACAAAACCTAGATTTTTATCACTAGTTTCATTGGATTTCAATTTCAAATTTACATAATTTTAAGTGAGTAGGCTTTTCTGTTTGGAGTTTAAGCACATGTAGTGAGTAAAAGATAGCCTTTTGTGTAGTTTTATGCTTAACAACAAACTTGTTTATCTAAATATATATACACAATCTGAAGTACTCTTTCCTTGTTAGAGTTATGAATTTCAATGTGGGGGTGGATGCTATGATAAATAACACAAAAACCTAACCTCACACCATTTATTTATAAGGTGTTATTACAGTATTCTATATTACCTCGCCAAACATTTTGTATGAGGTTTAAGAACTCAATATATATATACACAAACACACACACACTAAAACATCATATACACTGTGTGATAGTTAGGGTGATATTTTGTAGGAAGAGTAAGCAGCCTGAGTATTGGTGGTAGGGTGCTTCATGTTACCCATTTTCACATCCAGCTCTTCAGGTCCTTCCAAAATATTTTATGTGCTTAATTAATAAACAGTCATTGGCTGCAGAAGTGTCTCATGAGTCAAAGTTGAAAGATTATGGATCAAATTAGGAATCTGGTATAATTCAAATATGGCTCTTCATACCAGCCTTTTGAAAGCTGTTTGAGTGTACTTTCTCTGAGTTTATGTAGTGTTCCAGTATTGGCACACATTTTTTACACTCCATTCTTCTAGAGGGTGGTAGCAAAGTCTTTTAGATATATAATACTTTTGTGTACTCTTTCTCTTACATTGTGCATATGTTGTTTTGTAGAAAATTTAATATTTTTTTATTTTAGTGCAAAGATGTGGTTCCTTTTAACAATGAAGTTAACATATGCCAAAAATAATAATACTCAATAACACCAATAATTTACTCTTTTCCTATTTAAAGCATGTTGCAATGGGCATGATATACATCAGAGTGAGAATGTTTTTCACTCACAGATGGTGTTGCAGAAATTCATTAGAAAGTTCCTCAATGAAACTATTAACCAAGATGTCCTCCTGATCTGTGGAAGCTATTGCCACATGTGTCTTCCAGTGTAGTTAGCACAGCTTATCTATATAAGCAACTAATTCTTTGATGCCAGTCCTTTTTTGAACCTTTAACTCAGACTAATGGATAACTTGATTTTCCATTGTTTCAATTGGCAATACAGATCATACACAATTGTTTCCCAGTAATCTTGTTGTTCTTCTTCCAATGTATAACAGTTTTGCACAGCCTCTTCCTGAGACCATTTCAGAAACTAATTCAGATTCTCTCTTGCTGTGTTCAGGAACATTGGTGGTATTATCTTCTAGGCCTCATTACAGTGTTCTGTGTGCCATGCGGAATCCTATCTGTGTTTTTATCATAATTCCAACAGATGCCATGGAAGCCATTCAGAGGGAATCTGACACCCTATTGGGAGGTTTATCCTTGGTGTATGTCTACAGGCCAGTTAGCTGGATGAGGTGGTTTATTGAATTGGAAAGTGCCTCATCCAGTGGATTACTTCTTGCCCATTAGTGCATGTTACCTCACTCGACAAGAATGTAAATATGACAGGAGGAAATAATCCACCACTGGCATATCAAGCTTCTGTTTACTAGTTGCCTGGACTGAGACAAAATGGGAGTTTATTAGAGACCTTTTCCATGTAGTTCTGAACTTTCCAGACACTAGCACATTCCAACAAGCTTTAGTCATCTTTGCTTCCCTTTTCCTGAGATGGATTCTGCTAAAGTAGTCTGAATGTGTCAGATGTGGGCACATCTTATTGATTCATCAATTGCCAGCTGAGTGATATCATGAATATTTGCAGTAAAAGCAAAAGTCCTTTGTCCAGCATAGGAATTCTCCTAGACTTAACATTTTTCCCACACTACCACCTTTCTCTGGTGATAAATGCTCTTGTTATTCTTGAGTTCTTCTGTGTCAAGAATAAGGCTATTTTTTTAACTCAACCATGCAAGTTATAATTTGAAAAACAATGTATTAAATCATGATGGTACAACACTGAAATTTCTGCTTCCTACCAACTTCTAATATGTTCAGATAAAATTAGTGATTTCATGAAAAGTATAATGTACATAGATCCACACATAACTATAGATTTATTCAGGAAATAAGGACATTAGTTCTAGTATGTGTAAAATAATGTAGTTGGACAAAATTATTTAAAAAATAAGGTAAGTACTTGAGCACTTGAAAAAAATAGTCAGTGTACTAAGCTCAATTATCTTTCTCTCAGGATAGATTTCAAACTAAACATGATAATTTTAATATTAACTCATTGCTTTGTAATCTCCCAGTACAGTGGTTCTTAACCTGGGCTCAATCAAACCCCAGGGTTTTGGTGAGTCAGTCTCATGGGTATGGTGGAGGTCAAGACACACACACTGTGTGTGTGTCTGTTCCGTTCACCCCACTCGTATGATTTGTGACGTCATGCTCCACTTGGCCTTAATATCTGTGCTGCAGGGAACTTCATGCGCTTAGCAGTCGACTTGTGACTGTGGTAATCATGTGTTATTTGTGATTTTTTTCCTAATCTTTCAATCTCTTCATACTAACTTTGTCGAGCCAAAACAGAAAGTGGTCAGATAAATACGTACAATATGGATTCAGGTATATAACGGAACATGATGGGAGACAGCATCCTCAATGCATGATTTGCAATGCTAAGTTGAGCAATTCTAGTCTAGCACTGGCAAAACTAAGAGAACACACCCTAAAGCTGCATGGAGATGGGAAATACAAGAACACAACACTTGCTGAATTCAAGGTAAAGAGAGCCAGGTTCAATGAAAATGCTACTTTGCCTGTTCTCGGCTTTGTACCCATTGACAAACCAATCCTTACAGCATTGTATGAAGTTACGTACTTGATCACAAAGCAGGGAAAACCACACACCATTGGTGAAGCACTCGTAAAACCAGCTGCATTGAAGATGGCAAATATCATGCTGGGAAAAGCTGCTGAAAATAAGTTATCCCAAATTCCTCTTTCAAATGACACCATCAGCAGCAGAATAGATGACATGAGCAATGACATCTTGACTCAAATAGTTGCAGATCTGATTTCAAGCTTAGCAAAATTCAGCCTTCAACTCGACGAAACCACCGATGTTTCCAATCTAAGGCAGCTTCTTGTATTCATGCGCTATGTGAAGAATGACAAGATAAAGTAAGATATTTTATTTTCTAAGCCTCTTACAACAACAAGTAAGGCAGCTGACATGAAGAAATTTGTGGATGACTTCTTCAGAGACAATGATCTTTCATGGGATATGGTTTCTGCAGTTTGTTTGGATGGAGCTTCAGTCATGCTGGGACAAAACTCTGGTTTTGGTGCACTGGTGAAAGCCAATGCACCACACATCATTGTAACACACTGTGTTCTGCACAGGCATGAGTTGGCAACAAAAACCTTGCCTTCAAAACTTGCAGAAGTATTAAAAATTGTAGAGGAATGTGTGAATCTTGTGCAAAATAGTGCCCTGAAGCACTGCATCTTCAAAGAGCTATGTAATGAAATGGGTTTTGAATTTGAGGTACTTCTGTACCATTCTAACATTCGGTGGTTATCCCGGGGAAAGGTGCTGAATCGTGTTTTTGCCATGCATGTGGAATTAGCCCTGTTTTTGCAAGAGCACGAACATTGTCATGCAGATTGCTTCGAAAAATCTGAGTTCATTCTCATTTTGGCATACATGGCCAATATCTTCAATGCTCTCAATCATCTCAATCAACAGATGTAGGGCAGTGGAGTAAACATCATCGAAGTGGAAGAAAACCTGAAGACTTTTAAAAAAAAGCTACCGTTATGGAAACGACGAACAGAGAATGATAACTTCACAAAATTTCCCATGCTGGACAACTGTGTAAGTAAGATCGAAGATGTGTCTGAAATTGGAGACATTTCTGTACCCTGGGAACTGAAGTAAGCAATTCCCATGTACTTAGATGAGCTCACATAGTGATGGATAATTTGCCACCAGAGAGTCATATCCAGTATGGGTGAGACAGCCGTTCATGTTTAGTGTTGCGACAGCAGAGGTCAATGATGAATACCTTGATGAAATCATTGAACTTCAGCAGAGCCAGGTTCAACAGCAACTTTTCAGAACAACAATGCTGTTTGTCACAACGTATCTTTAAGAGCAATCCTTTTCGAGGATGGTAGATATAAAAACGAAGAAAAGGAACAGACTTTGTTACGAAAATGATATGAGAGGGGCACTTGCCAAAGTGAAGTCGCACATTTCTGAACTTATCTCTGAAAGGCAACAGCAAAAGTCATATTGATTTGCAGTAAATATTCATTGAGTTATGTTTTTGTTTTTGTGTGAAATTCATGTTTTATTGGTTTTTTTCTTTGAACACAGTGATATTGTGTGCAACTGATGTATGGTTCATTTTGTGCACTAATAAAATATCTACTTATGTTTTGAATTTGAAAAAATCATATTTTATTTTTTCAATTACGAATGGTTCAGTGAATGCAAGTACAAAACTTCTGGAGTTCAGTACCTCCAACAAGGTTAAGAACCACTGTCCTAGTTTAAATGAATAATGAAAACATGCTGGAATTCAGTTAGTAAACTTGCTTTTTGTTTCTAGTTTATAGTACTTTGTTCTCTTACAGCATTGGTGATATGATACTTTTAGTCAGTGTCATACTCATTCAGCCTTTTAACCTGGCATTTATGCTATGTACATCTACAATATTTGTTTGGATAGAATATAGAACAAAGAAACTACAAGGTAATCTTTATGACTTTCTAGACCATGTGTGACTGCATTTAGTGCACAGAAACTAAATAAAAAAAAAGGATTAAAACTTCTATCACACTGAAGCACAAAGAGAAAGATATAATGTTCTGTATATTGCACTTTTCTTTTCTATATCTTTTAGTTTTTCCAAGCTCACAATTAAGTTTAACTGTAAAACTAATCATGGTCAGAGAGCAGTGTTTTAAAAAGTATTCACCTCTAGTAATAATTTCACATTTTGATGAAATACAAATAATGTGAACAATTTCTATAATAAACTTGTTTTTATTCAACACTCTAATGATCAAACTTAAACCTTTATATATGAAGGATATTGAGTGTCAGAAAATACTGCAAAGAGAATATATAAATTGAAATTTGCTGATTGCATAAGTATTCAGCCCCCTACATAAGTACTTTGATTTAGTTTTGTAACCAACTTGAGCAGGTTTTGCTCTAGGATTTGCCTGTACTTTGCACCATTCATCTTTACTTCTATCCTGACAAGCTTCCAAGTACTTACTGATGAAAATCATCCATATAGCATGATGCTGCCACCATTGTGCTTGACAGTTGGGATGGTTTTGACTGGGTATTGTGCTGTATTGGGCTTGTGCTAGATATAACACTTTGAATTTAGACCAAAAAGCTCAATTTTTGTTTCATCTGACTACACATTTGCAGTATCATATATGTGCTTTGTTGCAAATTTCATACAAGATTTCAGATGAATCATTTTTTGGAAATGTTTTTTTTTCTTGCCATTCATCCACATAGGCCAACTTTGAAGGGGCTAAGATATTGTAAATATATGAACACTGACTTCCATTTCAGACTTGTAACTTTGCAAACCTTTCAGTGTTCCTGTTGGATTCATATCACCTGGTTTGTACCCTGATCAGGAAACCCTTCAAAACTAAATAGCTGGGCAAACAGGAAACTTTTATTTCATTTTATTCCTGACCTGTTTGGAAAGCTCCTTGGTGTTTGTGGTTAATTTGTTATATTACTGTGTGAATAGTGGCTTGAATAGATGCATTTACTCTGAATTTAACCACTTTGCTCACACACAGACGTAGACGGTTAAACTAATTTTAAGACCTTTTAAATTAATCTTTTTGGTTGCCTCAACAAAGGGGTTGAATACTTATGCAAGTGAGAATATTCAGATTTTCATCAAAAACTTAATGTACATAATATCAGCATTTTTTAGATTTTTTAGCTTGGAGTAGATTGTGTAGATTCTAAATATATACAAAGTCCCATTTGAAAGTTTCTTGATTGTGAGCTCAGATGGCAACAAAATGTGAAAGGGAGAGGTGTATACTTTTGCAAGACATTGTAAGAACACTTACATGTCACATGTACAGAGACATGCATTTAAGTATTATAGATAACAATCTTAGAATATATAATGAAGTACACTACAAAATGCATTATTAAGGTAAGATATAAACCTTTTAACTTTGATTCTAATGAGAAAAATGACACATTATGTAATAAAATTCTGTATATAATGATACATAAGATAAGAGAATGATATAATTTAAAACTTCGATATCATCTAGTAACTGGAGCCAAATTAAGGTGTGAGATCTTAATTACTACTAATTCCATATTATTCAATAGGTTCAACAAAAATATTTTTGGAACAGGACAACTTTCCCAAATAAATGCTTACAAGAAATCATACATGAATTTTAACTTGATATGTTAGCAATTTAAAGATAGATTGTATTACAGTTACATAAGATATATGTAAAACAAGCCAAATGTATGTACACAATTTTTTTACACTATGAATGCCATAGTTCTATCTAAAACTCTAAATAATTTTCTTTTCTTGTCAAAAACTCACTTATGATGTTACAATTACTTTAGGATCCAATCCACAACATGATTTTTTTTCTCTACTCTTATCACAATAATATAAGTGATAATTCACTTATGCTACCCCTTTGGTTATCACAGTTGTATACAGAACCTTAAATAACTGTTTACCTTTCATCAAAGTTTACATAATTTGGTTTAGTTACTTTGAAACTAAGTATTTTTTCCTTCCCTTTAGCTGTGAAACTTACTATAGAAGTCACCTGTTAAGACTAATCACTCACACACTGACTAACTTAATGTTTTCTAACTTTTCTTCTGAGTGATCACTCTTCTTTTCTATCTTCACTTGACTTGTGCTTGCTAGTATCTTGTTCACTGAGGTCTCAACTATGGGAACTGATGACTTAACAATACTCACTTGGTGAGAAAATTAGCAAAGGTTTGAGTAACATGGTGACAGCAATATTACTAAAGCATAGTACAACAGTCTAATTGCATAACCAGTGTACAATTTGTCCAGAGATATGTAATGAAATGTATCATAATTATTGGTTTTGAAATAATTACCATTTACCACTCTTGTTACCAGCTCAAATAATCATGAAGTATTGTATCACTAAGTAAACTAAATGATATCTCTTACACTAAATAGTTTTGTATATTCAATGCTGTCATTATGCTATAATAATATATTAAAGAAGAACAATTATTGTGTAAGTAACAAAAGATGCTTGTCCATAAAAGTTTTGTAAATAATAAAGTTAAACCTATAAAGTAACATTTTATATAATAAAAAATCTGACACTGAATAACTAACATCTTTACTCTTGACAGTTTAAGTTAATAAAGTTTAGAAAAGTAATGCTCATTATTCATATTATGTAGTGTTTTTTATAAGTAATGAGTTGAAATACACTTACTTTAAAATCTCAAATTTATATAAATTATCATTTATTAATACATTTTTTCAGGCCTTTCTATCTTACTGACTATGAATGACCATTGGAGTAAAGTTGGCTACAAATATGGTGCTGTGCAGTTGACAGACTTAGTTTATATTGTAAATTATAACTCAAGAAATGAAGAAACAATTGTAAACAAACTAAACTATTGTGAACATTATTCACCATCTGGACCATCTACAGGTTGCCCTTCAGTTCCTTATTCCTGTCTCAACTGTCTTCATGACATAGACTATAAACTGGAGGACATTATTTGTACATTTGATTTCAGTAAGTTTACAGTTCATGAAACATCTTTATGGTGTATTTCATATAATTTCTTTATGTATGTAACTAATGATCAAAGGATTAAGTATAGCTGTTGAAAAATACTTTCTGTTTATATCATAAGCCAATGCCAAAACATATTGTAAACTTCACACATTTATATTTTGAGTACAAAATATAAAAGTGTGAAATTTACAATGTATCAAATTATTCTCTTTGCATTTTCAGTATTTTTAATATAAATATATCTGTTTGGTTTTAAATCCTTAGATAAATATATGCACAGTTAACATCATACATTATACTGACACTAAAGAAAAATTTAATATTAGGCAGTGTTTTACAAATATGCTCAGTATTTAAAAATTGTTATTTCCCAATTGCTTATGCCTAAAGTAAATGGAAAAGACCTATTTTTCTCTTCAATCTTTGCTTTTGTGACCTGGGAGTATATAACAAAAACATGATGGGAGACTATATTTGGGGACTGATACATGAAAGTGATTTACATTACAGTCACAAATCTCATAAAACTACTCACTTCTAAACATTTTTGTATAACTTTAGTATAAATACATGTAAATCTTGATTCATATGCTATTTTATTCAGGCCTTGTACAAATGTACAAATTTGCCCATTTTTACATAGAAAATAGGTTGATTTCTAAATTTCATTATCCAGGTCACAAAAGCAAAGTTTGAAGGGAATAATGGCCATTTTCTGTACTTTTACAACTTAAGCAATTAAGAAATACCACAACATATCCAGGAACAAAATTTGTGTTACACAGTGTTATTAATAAAGCTAAAAAGAAATTCAAAATGTCTTCATTTTGTAGCCCATATAAAAAATTGATTAAATAAATTATGATTAGCTCTGTAGAGAAGTTCTAAAACTATCTAAAACACAGGCCCTTTTTTCTCAGTAACAGAGTTCCATCACAATAAGTAGTCAATATGTAGTTCTGAGAGTTTAATCCCCTGATACTGAATCATTGGTATCAGGGAGGCAACCATCCAAAGCAGCTGCTTATGTGGTTATTTTGTATGTAATTAGACTGTTGGAGATAAATCATCTTAAAAAAAGACTTTTGTTTAACTTTTTATTTCCTTATGATGTTTCAAGCATGTGCTCATTTTCTAGCCAGAAACAAGCTTGAAAAGAGTGCTCGTTTGAAACATTGCTAAAGATATAGAACTTTTTAAAAGAGATTTATTTCTGGTTATCTAATTTATTTTTTATCAATTTTGCATTTTTCTGTTTCTTATGTATATTTCTTTTATTTTGTTTGAGTTAAGAAGACCAGTGAAATAACAGTGCCAAAACTTCTGCCTTATTATATAATAAGAGACAAGGGTAGATACTCCCAAAAATCTTTCAGCACTTATTTAAAGACCAGGGCAGGCAGTCACCTGTTGTAGATGATTCTCACATTATAGATAGTGAGAGTCACCTGGACATTTGTTGTTTCATGGACTGACAACATTTTGCATAAAATTAGTTAAGCTTTCAGGCTTCCAATAACCAATAGTGAAGGAACTGGAAATAGAACTGGGCAATTTACTTGACTGATTGATATATTATCTATGAGCAGCAGTTACATCAGCTGGGGTCATATCAACCAGTGGATTAATCTAAATTACAATTAAATCAATTGTCATATAAATAATCAACTAACTAAAGTCAGTGTTTCTGTTTTTACTAACATTTGCTCAAGTAAAGTTGCCATTAAATTGATTGTCATGAAAATAATCAACTAATCCAAATGTAGCTATTATCAAACAAAGAACCACATATGAACACTGCCATCAATGCAGTACTTTTTACTGGCTCACTGACAGTGCTGTATATCATTCAGAGTGGTTGGTCCACAGAAAGAATGCATAAAGCAAAACTAATGCACAGTAAGCCTGGATTTACATGCCAAATGAAGTATGCAAGTTTGTAGGAGAAGCCTTTTTGTCAAATGCACCACAACTCTAGTGGCAAGTTATTAATTTCCTTAACATCAGCAACATTAAAGAGGTGACCATGGAAGGTCTTCTTCAAAAAGGAATTAGACTCTTGCAAAAATTTTATTGTATAGCTGGGAAAGTAGGGAATAAGTAGAACAAGATGCATCTAGATGGCCATTTCTAACATTATTAAAGGAATCTCTTGTATCTGAACTCCATACAGATGTCAGTTACTTTGGTCTAATTGTTCCTGAGCTTATATGATACATTTTATTGATATCCTTTTTCTACTATTAAAATTAAAATTGATAAAATGGACTTTATTACTAGTTTCTATCCCAAATAAGTTATTGGAAAATATTAACCAACTTCATTTCATTTAATGTGCTGTACATAAAATAAAATATGCTCATGACAATTATTCATTTGTTAATTTTTCTGTCAATGGGAAATTGTTTTTTTTTAATATTTTTCCCAGGTAAGATTTATGTGCATAGTTTATGACAAATGAAAGATGTAGTAATTTACAAGTATTTAATTGTAACATGTTTTTGACAAGGCAGTAAGGTAAAACGTTGTCATAAATTTATCGTGGTACTTAGTTATCTATTATTGTGAAGTTTTGGTACTGCAGTTGGCATTGCACAGGTAGTTTATTTTGTAGCTTTGTAGTTATGAAGAAACAAGAAAATTACTTCAAATCAATCTACTTGTAAACTTATAATTTGTGTTATAACATATACAATACAACATAAAGCAACTTATTTTTAACCCAATAGATTTTAGCCCATCTGGATTAATAACATTAATTATTCAGTATTTTACTTTATCAAACATAATCAAAGAATAATAATAATTAATTTTATTATCTTAAATAAATCTTTTATAGTTAAAAGTAAATTATGAAATATTTTGGATTACAAATGACAAAAGTGTTTATATATTATGTGTGTGTGTGCTTTCTTATAGCTGCTGAATCCACTGAGGGGAATCAAACCCCTGGTTTTAGCACTGTAAATCCATAGACTTACTACTATACCAGCAGGGGACTATACATTGTCACTTTTTCAGCTATTGGAATTTTATACTCTAACCCATGTTTTCTATCATGTAAACATACTTTTTCTATAAGTAATTTTTCTCTTCATGAATAATTTTCAACATCTAGGTACCTAGCCATTTTATTCAAATAGTATATGATTTTAGTTAGTTAGTTAGTTATCACCATTAGATTCCATCTAGGAACATAGGGTCGCAATCACTTGCGGATTCTTCAAGAAGTATTTAGGTGAGTAGGTTGTTAGCCCACTGCACTGAGCTGTCCCTAATTTAGCAGTGTAAGACTAGAGGGAAGGCAGCTAGTCATCACCATCCACCGCCAACTCTTGGGCTACTCTTTTACCAACGAAGAGTGGGATTGACTGTCACATTATAACGCCCCCACGGCTGGGAGAGCAAGCATGTTTGGCGCGACGCAGGCGCGAACCCTCGACCCTCGGATTATGAGTCGCACGCCTTACACACTTGTCCATGCCAGGCCCGTATATGATTTTAATGAATATAAATTTTAGTGTTTTACCAAATTCATAACTTCTTGTTTCCATCTAAAGTTTATAAATCTCTAACCCAATATTATAATACAGTCTGTCATTAATTTGTGAACATTTAGATCTTTTATTGTTAATATAAAATTTAAAATAGTTATTATTTATAATCATTTTATTTTTATTTCAAAATATTTATTCTGCTTTAGTTATTTAACAGATAGTGTGCTTTAAAAACAGCAATTGTCTGCTATTCACAAATCATTTTCGAGTTGAAACCTTGATTTACTTTATATTAGAAGTCTTAACATTAATGCTACATTATCACCAAACATATTAACCCTATAATTTAAATCTAAGTAATATAGATATTTATGTATAGGATAAAAATTATTCCAAGTACATTACTGTAACATGCAATACTTTATTTTAATTGCATCATTAAATCATTTTAATGTAAAGCTCCTTATCCATGTTATCTAATACAGTAAAACCTGTCTAAGGCAGAATCTCATGGGACTGAGTAAAATTTCTGGCTTAAGCAGGTTTTCCAGCTTAAACAGTGAAAATGCATTTCCACAGTTACATATAATTTTTAGTGGAATGTTACACTTGCTTGACTCAAAGGAAGTAAGTTGTTTGTGAATAAAGTTATTATACTGTTTATGCTATATTTATTAGAATATGAACATAAATAGACATTCAAAATATACATAAGTACACAAAATCTTAATCAAATTTATTTGAAGAAAGTGTTCAATTTCATCTGTTTCATTTTTTAATGGGCTTTTTCATGTGGTTAAAAGAGAACACCAATTATACAGCCTTTCCATGAATTTTATTTTACCCCTTCATTTTTGCTTACAGTTTGATAGCATTAATATAACTTAACACTTCTCATGAAGTATGAATTTCTATTTCCTCACTATCTTTTCCATTTTTTTCATCTTCTGAATCTCTCATACTGTTACCATCGTGTGATTCTATTATAGATTTAAATCAATTTCCTCAGTTTCTGTTAAAACATTTTTCTCAACATTTACAAAACTTTCCATATTCACAGTATCATCTGCATCAGTCTTCTCAATCAAAGTTTGGAGTTCACTAGAATTGTCATGACAAACAACTTTTAAAAACATGAGGGTATTTAGTAGCTTTGTTTAAAAATGAGGGTATTATGCAAATTCTTTCTAAATTTTAAAATTAGGGAAGATAGGAATTTATTTTTTCATGAGAATTATTTAAAGAGTAGAATTTTGCACTTAAACGACAAATATATTTCAACAAATCATGAATCTAATTTAACTGCGAAAATAATGATGGCAGAAAAAAGAACAGAATATATTTAACTAATATTTACTGTTACAAAATGTTAGAGAATTTGTTAATATTTAAATAATTATTAATTAAACAAGAATTTATTAATATTTAAAGAAATTATTAATTGAATAAGAAATTAATATTTAATCAAAAACATTTTTTTGCCTTATTCAAATTCTAATCCCCACTTGTTGATAGATGAGGTAGGTGAAAAATAGTTTTCCGTTTGCCTTATTAAGGTTTTGCCATGTAGAGGGCCTTTTGTAAGAGAAATCTTAAGATAATGCTGCAAAATTTTGATATTTCCAGATTGTACAAGTTTCTGGCTTAGACAAGTTTTACGGTAATATGTTATTGTTTACATAATTGTTTTCTTTTCTAAGAAACAGAACCAAGGCAATAACACCTCACTGTCACCAGTAAAAAGAAAACAAGATTATCAGTTTTAAGAATAATAGTATCTTCTCAAGCAAAGAAGACTTTTAAAAATAAAGGGAGCTTGTTATATGCTTTCAAACCATACAAATTACCACATGGAAGAATTTGTTTATTTTGTGAGAAACTTTTATAAGGTCCATTTGTTTTTCCAAAATTGAACAAAAAATAAAGTAAATGTGTATATTTCTTGTATTTCATAAAATATATTAATGATATATTTTAATTTTATTCTCTTTTGGGGTGAAGTTATTTAAGTATAAACACACTTTAAAATTATTTTAGTTTTTTCTGTTAGATACTTCTGAAATAAGAAGGAAACTTTAATGAGTCTGTGTAACTTGCTCCCATAACTAAATTATGCTTGATTTTCGTTGGAAACTATAAATAACACATCTAATAATGAAACATTTTGCTTATTAAAGTGTAAAGTAGGGTTATTTTGGCCCTCAAATTTCAGATTACAGCTACTTCTTTAGGTTAGGTGTTTGTATTTTGAAACAATTTTTTAAAGGTAGTGTTAAAACATGCCTATGTTTTTATGTTTAGTTAATGTTTATTTTACTGTGTTATATGATTATTTTATAATAAAACATTTCAAAAGTTATACATATGAATTATAAAACTCATCAAATATTTTGTCATTTTATATTTGTAGTTCTCAAGATTGACATCATGATACTTCCAGATTCAAGTAAGCCATCATGTGTAATTTTTGTTATCCATATAAGTATATAACTTTTACTGAGTCATCTAAAACAATAAGAATAAATTTTGTACAATCATACCATCACATATTTTACAAATGCATATGTAGCAATATTGTAAAAATTCACATTATATCTATATATGTATATTTGTACAAAATTAAAAATATTATTTGCTTTAATAATGTGGGCTAAGTATTTTTATCAGTAAGATCCTGAGATTAAATGGTATCAGTTAATACTATTTTGAAGTATTTTTTTACTTTTATAATTAAACAGTTTCAATGATTTAACTTTTGTCATTTCTTAATTAATTAATTAAATAATGAAAATATGTTTTATCATTTTTAACTTGAAATTGTCATAATATTAAATGTGTTTTTCTAGGATATGGATATTCCTGTGAGAAATTTGCTATTGTCAAATTCTACAAAGGTAACAAGCATGATTTTGCATCTGAGATCAGCTACAGTGTCAAAAAGAACTGCTATTGTGACCAGTTAAAAGTTGGTAAGTTTTGGTTGATAACAGTACATGTTGGATTTTATATGATATAATGTATAAGTGTAGTGATTTCTTACAATTTTCAATTAAATATATTTTGAAAACATAATATGAATAAAAAATACTTGTTTTACATGAGATACTTGGTGTTTTTTTACACTTTTCTCTCTGTGTTCCATCAATAAAGAATAACTTGATATATATGATTAAAGTGTTTTACTGTTTAAGACCCATTTTAGTGAAGGCTTTAATATTTGTACATACGTAACAAAAAAATCAATGTTTATACTTTCAGAACTTTTAAAATTCATTGCAAGTTAGTTTAGTGTTTATCAACAAGCATTCAGTTTAGAGAAAATGAGAAAGAAAATTTGTGCAATTTTTATACAGTGAACTTTCGAATATTTTGCCATCATTTAAAGCACTGCAGCAGGATTTCCGTGTAAATACCAATAAGAAATGAAGTATGACTTTTAAGCCACAGATTCCAAATAAGTAGAGATAGTTTGTATTATGTTTATATAAGAACTAGTAAGTTCAAAAACTATTCATTTCTATAAAAAGCTTAATAGCTATCCCTAAAAAATAGAAACAACAGTATTTTGATTAATTCATTACATTAGCAGAAAAATTTAATCACTAAAAATTAATTAGTTAGAATAGAAATGACAGCCAATGACAATCTGAGACTCTAATCCTTTCTTAATTATGAAAAACAAATTACCTAACTCAATCATCATAAAACCTCCTAGCTTATAACTTGGTTAAGCCATCATGTGTCTAGTTTAAATTTAATGATTCCATTTAGTGTGTTAAATAGTAATGATATCATTGCTGTTCACACTAGTTTTTTTATCTGTATTGCATTTGTTATCTTTAAACTTCACTTTAAATGTTTATTCCCATTTGCCTCCACACTTCCCAATGGCTCATCATTAAGATTCAAGACTTATATGCAAAAAATTGTGGTTCACCTGGTAAGCACAGAATAGTAACCTATGTGTGTCTTTACACTAAAACACAAACAGTGATCACAGTTTTGGTGTTTCTGTCCTGTATGGTAGTTTGTTAAAATTGCTGCTATGCTGTAATTATACACATTTATATAGATTTTCACCAATTGTGTAGCTACCAGAAAAGTCTGGTACACATTAATTTTCTGATGAGTAATGTTTTAAACATAAAAACTGAAAACTGTAAATACATTATTTGCCAGAAACAACCTGAGTTTTACTTGCAGTTACCCTTTTCTTTCTATAAAGAATATGTTTACCTTGAATACCAAAAAAATTAATTTTAAAGCTTTTCTACATCTGATCAGTATCTCAAACTAACTCAGCTGCACAATCCACATCAAATAATTTCTTGTCACACCCCTTCATAATTTGCTTTTTTGAAATTTTTAAATAAAATATCATTGTTCTTTATTTTCATATGTAACAAAACATTGAATGTTTAAAAGAGCAATGATCATTTGCACCCAGTTGTTCCATAATTTCCACCCTCTTGATCATTTTTATAGTTGAAGTTAACCATAAATCTAAAATAGCATTGTTTTAACTTTATTTTTTGACTGATTGGTATAAAAAGCCGTATTTAACAATGTCCAAAAAACCTTTCTCCCTCACAGTTTGACTCTCATTTCCTAGTCTATATCCTTGAACTTAAAATCATCCATAATTATGACTTTATTTACAATTGAATACTTGATCCCATTATAAAGTTTCTCACTAATTTCATCAGTATCATTTGGTGGTTTTTAACAAATTCCCACTGAAAGCCTTTTCTCTTTATATCCACTAATAGAAATCTAAATGGAATCAACCTCCTTGCTGTTGCGTTTAATATCCTCAACTTCGACAGGATGTAACTCACATTTTACATATAAAGCCATCCCCTTACTAATTCTGTATTTCTATTAAATTGCTTGTAACCCTGTATTTCATAAAATGTTCTGTTATCAAAATCATCTACATTTAAACATTTTCCAGTTATTCCCGCTATATCAAATCCTTCATTCCTACCTGTGTTCTAAATCGCATGTTTTATCTCTTATACCTCTAGCATTACTATAGTAACAATTAAGCCTACCCTTATAACTATTACTATACTAATTTCCTATGCTAAATGTTTGCTCTATCTTTTATTCTTTTTGCATTTGATTTTTCATGGTTTTCATCACTAGTTAGTGCTAGTCTAAAACTTCCCTTACAGCTGAGTTAATAGCCATAGCAAAAAAATCCAGCCTCTACCTTATTTAAATGTAAACCACCTATACCAAAAAACTCCCTTCTTCTACTTAACTGATCCCATAACTCTGACAAGCCAATGTGCTCTTCCTTACATACTCATCTAAGCCTAGTATTTAGCCCTAGTAACCTACTTATAACTTCATCCCCACAATTAATTATGGACAGCTATAGCCTTTTTCTTTAAATGCCTTTATCGACCCTTGTAGTTATAAATTAGCTTTTCTGACCAAACTTTTCCTAGATCATTAGCTCTTACATGCACCTCAAAAAACATCTCTACCAGCTTCATTTATTACATCTGCTGTTTCATGCCCCTGAGTAGCACAGCCTATAACTATAAGCTACTTATCATCCACATCCTTCTCTGACCCTTTTATTTTCCTAAGACATTTATAAGAGTTCTGTTATTTGTATGATGTAAGCAAACTAAAAGTGAAAGTAACCAAATGCATGATATAGGGTCCCAACCTTTAACATTTGCTCTTGGCCACCAGTAAGCTAATACTGGCCCTGTTAGACATTAATATCTGATGGCTAAGAAAGGAGGAGTGCTAAATCCTATTAATCAATTGTGGCTCAAACTAATGGCTGTTTAGGTTTCACACAAATGACAGTTGCACATTGTAATACATAGAGGGAATGCCATGCCTCAATCAGGGCTTCTAAAACAATGAATAATGACAACTTTTCAAGTGAAAATTACATAATGTAGTGTCTGTATTATAACATGTATGATCTTGATAGATTTGAAAGAAAGCAATGCTGCTTTATTTTAAAAATCATGTGCTTAATGTAATAATCATTCTAATTTCAGTAATTACTCATATTGATACAGAGGCTGATGCTGGAATTTTAACCACCAGTCAGAACAAGAAGACATTTCTATTTCCAGTAATTTCTTATATGATTTGTCAAAAACTGCTAGATAAGTTTCACAGCTTCCTCTCTCTTTTGTAAAATACATAAGGATGACTCAAAAATGTGTACTCATCCTTCTCATGTCCCCCAGTGGCACAGCAGTATGTCTATGGACTTATACTGCTAGAAACCAGGTTTCAATACCTGTGGTGGCCAAAGCACAGATAGCCCTTTGTGTAGCTTTGTGCATAATAACTAAACACACAATCTAATTAAATCAGAGTAATAATTTACCAGAATCATTAAAATACCTAGACATTTTTGATGAAAGGTTTTTAATTAATTTTATCAAAAAGAAAGGTAATGTAAAAGATTGATTACTGTGGTCAAATATTTCTTTTGTTATAACTTCAAAGCCTTTAATATTCTCTCTGCATTCAATGGAATTATCATGATAGTGAATGGATTAATACCCATTCTCTCTTTCATTAATATTAAAATATTTCCTCAAATGTTCTTTAATGTATTTCAGGCCATTACCTGTTAGAATTGACAAACCACAGATGTAAATTTGTGACCAGAATAATTTAGTTATCACATTGAAAGATGTAATATAATGCACCCAAAAGTCTGACAAAACTGTGATGTATTTCTGTTCACCTTTTTTAATGATTTCAGTGTATTTATATAGCTAGTTCTTTACATAAAGTTGTAACATAAAATTGTTCACAAATGGGAAACAAACTTGTTACTGCTTTATCTGTGGGACTGATAGTATTTTTCATATGTCAGTAATGTAAATGTTCAGCAATGTCTTTCTTATCCATAACATACAACAACAATTCTCCTCAGACTCATAATGTTTCTCCACTATTTCTTGGTCAAACCAGTGCACAAAAGAATTGTTTGTGATGTAGGGATGCAGCTTACTGATGTGCTTTATGAACTTCTGTGCATCTCTCATTTGCTCTAGCTCATACTTTAGAAAGACAACCTGTCAGAAAATCTAGTATGAATTAATTCAACTGGATTTAAATTGCTTCTGTGTTACTTGAAACATATCACACCCACATGCACAGTCACTGAGTGTAACATTTATTCTTCAACTGTTCAATATTGTATTGCTTCTGCTGATATGCTGCCTTCCCAAGTTGTCAGATAAATTTGTTTTTATCAATCATGATTGATCTCAGTCTCTCTTTTGGACACTAGGGGACTTCCCTTTGTGACATATCTTGTCTATGGAGAGTAACACTTCCTGTGAAAACATAAGCAGGTTTGACAAAATCACTTTAGATCCATATTCTGTTACTTTACATGCTCTCATTACAGTTGACAAGTGGTTGCCCTAATTGGTTCTATCAAGATTAATAAATGTCATAAATATCTACTTGGTAGCCTTTATTACCCATCTCTGACCATCATACTTGGAAAGACAGGAAAAGTTTAAGTTTTCACCACACCTAACACTAAATAATTAACCAAAAATATAGGCTGTTGAAGCTAGCTTTCTTACCTTTGTGGATTTCTTCTAATACTTTGAATTGGGCTGTCATCCACAACAGTCTGTGCTGAAATACTTACCAGTAAAGTAGTCAGTGGTAATAATTATGTAGCAGTTACCTTTTACAACCTCTGGGATTGGGCTAGTGATATCCAGGGTTAATTTCTGTAGAGGATTGTAAAGAATTGTTGGAGCTAACACTGTTTCATTTGATTTTTCCTCCAGAAAGCACATATTCTTCATCATTTTTGCCAGCATTGAACATCTTTACTTATTCATAACATGAAGAACTGCTGTTGAATATTAGTACAAGTGTATGATTCACCAAAGTATCCTCCAATCTTCCTCCAGTCTGCACAAACTATTGAGTATTTCTTGCCACAGAGCACTGGAGACTACTAGCTGCAACACTATAGGAATACTATGTTTCATGAGTTAACAATGACAGTATAGCACACATTCATGCATTTTAACTACTGAAACAGGTTTCACAGGATAGGTGATTCTGTCTTTGTTCATCTATTAGTATTACTCAGGTTTGACTTTGAAGGACAGCAAGGAATACCCATGCTAGGCCAGGATTACTTCAATTGGTCATCCAAGATTTACTGAAGTGCAAATTTTGCCATACATCTGCCTGTGGATTATTCTTCTTTATGGTTTACATTTGCTATGAATAAATTGGACAGGGCTTCAACTACTGTGTGATGTTCAAAGTCACTACATTCCACAAAGGGACACAACTGCATTATGTGGTGAGGCAGCTTGTGTTTTTGTGATACAGTTCCAGGTAATGAACAATATCAAAGTCACATTCTTGCACTATTGTTATCTAATATACTATTATCTCCTCTGGGTTTCTGAAGTTTGCTAAGCTCTTTAGTAAAGTGTGATCCACCCAAATGGTGAACTTCCTGTCATTCAAATAATGGTAATAGTTTTATGAATATAAATACTGCAAGCAGCTTTTTCTTCATTGCACAGCATCTGCATTTAGGAACTGTGAGCATAAACCTAATATATGCAATTACGGATTCCAATCCATCCTGTATCTGCGATAACACTACTTGGACTATATTATCTGTAGTGCTAGTGTCCAAGAACATGGTGTTTTCTCAAGGAGAGATTAGCACAAGAGAAATTGGAATGTCTGATTACACTTTTACTTCATCCAAAATGCTCTTCCTTTTCATGAGGGCCAACAACTCTGCTACTGTTTTTGATAACCTTGTCATAGAACTGGGAATTTCTTGTTTCATCATGGGCTGAGGCCAGTTTCTCATCACAACTATCTTTTTATTTAAGTCTGTAGAGATAATCTCTCACACAATTTGATCAAAAAATCTAACATTTGTGCACATGAGCAAACATTTTACTAGTTTCAGTTTTAAGCCTGACTTTAAAACAATGCAGTAATTCTAACTCATCCATATATTTGTCTATTATTTCTGGTAAAGAACAAACAGCATTACAAGCTACTACATTTAACTTTCTAAAACCAAAAGAAACTAGGTGTACCTTTTTTTTCCTGACAATACCTATTAAATGCAACCCAACACTTTCCAAAGGTTGAAAATCTCAATTGTCAAAAAGCATACACTTATACTGTATTTCAATGCTTGCAACCTTCTTAGTGGTTCAGAGAGGATGGCATGATGGTTGCATGAGACTCTACCTTAAATACATATGTCTCATTTTGATGTATTTGCACTGTGTAGTACTACATTCTGCTAATTTATTAAAGTATATTGTTATGCAATAATTATTTATACTTAAATAAATTTACGTATATGTTGTTACTACTAAACATGGCTAGTATAAAACAGTTTTGTGGTGAATAAAGCTAAACATATCAGCTTACATTTGATATAATGAAAAACAGAACAATATAAATATGTTATTTGACAAGGACCTAAATACATTTATAGGATCTAATAAATTGTTTCTCATTGGTCAGATGGCATAGTGTTTTTATAAGCAATGTGGTGTTATGTATTTTATATTACAACTACAAATTTATTAATATATTTTTTTCAGGTGTATATATTTTGCTGAGTGTGAAAAGTTCTTGGAGCAAAGTAGGTTCCAAATATGGCATTACATACATGAAAGATGTAGCCTACCTTGTAAATTACAATTCAAGAAATAAAGGAATCATTGAAAATAAACTGAAGTATTGTGAATCTTACATACTACCTGTTACTTATCCACCACCAGTTCCTTTTACAAGTGAACCATTGATTCGTTGTCCTTCAGATCCATATTCCTGTTTCAACTGCCTTAATGACTTAGATTATAAACTGGAGCAAATTATTTGTACATTTGATTTTAGTAAGTTTGATATTACAAAACATTTTGCCTGTATATTTTATATTGTTTGTTTATATACACTACTGGCCAAAATCTTAAGGTCAATGAACATGAAGAAAAAGTATGCATTTTGCATTGTTAGACTCAACCACTCATTTGAGTAGAACTTCGATAGATGAAAATACAAAAAAGGAAAATAAAAATAAAAAACTGTTTTAGCATCTAATATGGAGAATGGGAACACTGTGAAATGAGCCTAACTGGTCAAAAGTTTAAGACCATACTGAAATGAAGCATTAATCGGTAAACGTGTAATGCAATTTAGTCATTTGTGTTCAAGATTTAGTATTGTCAACATCTTCCACTGACATCTCCTGTGTTACATTGGGTAAAAAGTTGGCAGAGTTTGAAAGTGACAGAATTGTCGAGCTGCAGAAACAAGGTCCCTCTCAACGTGCCATCTCTGGTGAGATTGGGCAAAGTAAAACTGCTGTTGCAAATTTCTTAAAAGACCTTGAGGGATACGGAATGAGAATTTTAAGTGGTCAGTCCAAGAAAATTTTGCTGGCATTAAGTAGGAGGATTAAACGAGTTGTCCGGCAAGACACCAGCCGACCATCGAACCAGATTAAGGCCCTTAATCAAGAACAATAAGACGGCATCTGTGAAAGAAAGGCTTTAAAAACTGTAAACGTCTTCAAAGGCCATGCCTCTTTTCACACTACGAAACAGCTCCATTAAACTTTGCTGAGAAGCACCAAACATGGGATGTAGAAAAGTGGAAGAAGGTTTTGTTCTTGGGTGAGAAAAAATTTAACCTGGATTGTCCAGATGGCTTCCAACGTTACTGGCATGATAAGGATATCCAAGCGAGACATTATCTACCCGACACAGTGGAGGAGGTTCCATCATGATTTGCGATGTTTTCTCCTTCCATGCAACAATGGAGCTTCATATTATACAGGGGTGTCAAACAGCAGATGGCTACATTGGCATGTTGGAGAGAGCATCCTTATTGACTGAAGGCCCTCACTTGTGTGGAAATGACTGGATCTTTCAGCAGGACAATGCTGCAATCCACAATGCCTACAGGACAAAGAACATTTTCATGGCGAATAACGTGATTCTTTTGTACCATCCAGTGTGTTCGCCCAAACTGAACCCCATTGAAAATGTTTGGGGGTGGATGGCAAGGGAAGTCAATAGAAATGGACATCAATTCCAAACAGTGCATGATCTTTGTGAAGCCATCTTCACCACTTGGAATAATATTCCATCCAGCCTCCTGCAAATGCTTATATTGACCATGCCATAGCAAATGTTTGCAGTTATTTGCAATTACAGCTGTGCAACTCACTATTGAAACCTCTTGTTGGGTATTTCCTACCCTGTTTAGGACTTATTTTTGGTATGGTCTTAAACTTTTGACCAGCTATTATTTATGCTAATTTCATAGTGTTTACATTTTCCCTATTAAATGCTAAAAAAAGTTTTTTATTTTTATTTTCTCTTTTCTCATTTTCATCTTTTGAAGCTCTACTCAAATAAGTGGTTTAGTCTAACAACACAAAATGCATATTTTTTTCTTTAAGTTCATTGACCTTAAGATTTTGGCCAACAGTGTACATAACTAATGATGAAATGATTAAATATCAGTGTTTAAATATAATTTAGAGTTATCAGCATATTATAAGTCAACATATATTATGAATATGGCTTCACTACTTCATATTTTAAATACATATAACTAATACATGGAAAGATATCTCTTTGCCTTTGTAATATTTAGAATAAACATCACTTTAGTTGTAAATACTCATATTAATATTTTCATAGTTAGCAACAGATGGGATATGACATCAAAGCAAATTTATTATTAACTAGTGTTTTAAAACATTTAACATTTTGTTTTTAGGTACTATAAAATGGAAATAAAGGATCTATAAATATACTTGAAAATATTTTTACTATTATACCTTTAATATTACTCAAAATTCCTATCATTTCAACACAGTTATTTTTATGGATAATGATGCTATCATTATTATTGAAAAATATTAAAGAACTTCAGAATTTTTTTATATAAAGCAAAATATACTAGTGAAAATAATTTATTTCTAAAATTTTCCCTGTAAAAGTTTGTTTTTCTTCTGTTCTCTTGAGGAAGGTCTGTATGAAGGTTTTAAGTTAAATGTAAAGCCTAGATATTTATAACAATCAATTTCTTAATAAATTCTCAAATGACATATTCTTGTGAACAAAATTATAGTACAACATTCTATGTAATGTTTGAATGTGATCAAAGAATTGTAAACTGGTTTTTGCTTGAAGGAAGTTTAAGATTTTGTTTTGTAGGATAATTTGCATTTGAAGAGAAAATCAGTTGTAGATAAACATTAAACAAAGAAACAGAAATAATGCAGTAACTTATGATGAGTTTGTTAATTTTATTAGATTAAATATTTTCCCCCTTTTCTTGGAAAAAGAGAACTACATCTTGTTAGTGCTTAAAGAGAAAGGGCAATTATTGGTTACAAAAATTATAATTTGTTTTTAAACCATTAAGTTTGTTTCATGATCATGACAGTGTATTTTATGTTTTACATAAGAATTGAAGCTTTACTTTCAGTCACATGTGTGTCTTCAAAGGGCATAATTTGCACAAATTGCTATTTGAAAGAATATATTTACTTTCTTAAGAATATTTTGTATGGTTATTTTGATTCATAGGAAAAAAAATCAGTTTGTTTCTCATATTTTAGTGAAATATTTGAATAAGTTTAGTAAAGATGATTCTGTTTTTGCATGTGGCTGATTAAACATCTTTAAAAAAGTATTTGTATTTGTCTATGAGTTTTCCTCTCATATCATATGTCTGTTTTACCTTGACCCTGTAACCAAACTGTGTTTAATTTATTTTAAGTTATGAATATCAGACTCAACAATAAATAACGTGCTTGGCAAAAATATCATTATTTTCATCCAGACTGTTTAGTTTATGATCACTTCTCTAGGTTGACTGTAAAAAGACAGCAAATTAATGAACTAAAAACTCCTTGGAATGTTTTGAATGTTCAGACTTGTTCTACTTTGAAGCATAAATGAAGCATAAATAATGTTAAGATATGCATGTGTTTGATATTTAATAATTTGTTTTATATGACTTCGTAATAAATACATTTCTGGTTATCCAAAAGTATTTTGTCCATTGATATTGAGCCTAATGTAAGTTTTAATTACAAAACTATTGATATCCTTATATGTGTTGATCTTCTTAGTTCTGAAGATTTACATCACAACACTTCCTGGCTCAGGTATGTTATCACATATAATTGTTTAACCCCTTTAAATACACCCATATTTTTCTGAATCTCCTAACATAATAAGAATAAATTCCACATAATCATATTATGAAATACTTTACAGGTATATGCTCATAGAGAGATATGACTGTTATTTTTGCTATTAAAATTTTTTACGTATGTATTTTGAATTTGTAATACAATTTGCTTTAATAGTAGCATGAATCAGTTGTTTCTGTCAGGGGAATTTTACACCCAATGTGGGGGATGGTTTTTGCAACCACTTATGTGGACTGTTCAATTTGCAAATTGGTAATCTCTGATTACATGAACCTGAAAGCTGTAAACATGCAGTCACAGAGTAATCTTGTTGTCACGATACCTGCATGTATGCTTAAGCCTGTAAGCACACCTATATTAAAGATGTATATTTCGGCTACTGAAAAGGCCTACATCTAGGCCTAATTATGTAATTCGATTAGTAAGAACACGAGAATCACAAGAACAAACGCACAATTTGTAGGCCTGTAATGCAATAAAACAATTCAACAGACCAAACTGTAGGGGGGATGATTGTATGCACCATACCCCTCACCTAAAATGAAGGGGAGTATATATACCCTCCATCCCCCCCTGGTTTCTGTTCATAAAATTAAGAGATTAAGTAGTGTCACTTCAACTAATACTACCTAAAAATATAAATTTAAAATTTCATTTCTGATGCTTTTTCAAATTTATGTAGCTTTTTTTTTTCAAATTATTTATTTTACACCTAATTATATTGAAATTATACTTATCATAAAACTGTTATCACTTTTATTTTAGAATATCCATATTCTTGTGGAAAGTTTGAAATTGGTAAATTCTACCAAGGTAATGAGTATGATGTTTCTTCTGAGATCAGCTACAGTGTAAAAAAGGACTGTTTTGTGATCAGCTGGAAGCTGGTGAGTTTTAATAGATGAATGTTTAAACAATTAAATCTAGATTATATTGTATGAGAAATAAATAATGTTTTTATCTCATTTTTTCAATCCATGCTGTATATATTACCATTAAATTAATAAAATAACAAACAAAGTTATACATAAAAAGAAATAAGGACGATGATGATGAGAAAACCCACTTGTAGAGAAAAATGTATATGTAAAAACAGCTGGTATGAGTAGAGAAAACTTTATGTAGAGGAGTGAATAACGTTTTGACCTTCTTTTACTTCAACTCAAGCTCAAAATAAACTAATACAAAGGAACACCTTTATACCTATATCAATAAATATAATCCAACATCTAAGCTTACCCTCTACATTCCTTCACTCAGTTACACAACCCCTTCAAACATGTGGTCAGCTATTGATCAGTTACGTCTTTCTTTCTTTGTGAACCTGATGATGACTGAAAAGATCGAAACATTGTTTACTCCTCGACAGAGTTTTCTCTACCCATACCAGCCGTTTTATATATATATTTTTCTCTACAAGTGGGTTTTCTCATCATCACAGATTATTATTTCATCACGGCAAAGTGTAAGTCTTTGTGTTTTCTTTATGTATTTGTACTTATCTGTGTAACCATTATGTCTGAACATAATACCACTATAAACAGTACACACTCATACGATTTTAAAGAAACTAAGAAACTTAAACCAAAAAATTATCAACAGAAGAAATGACATCTATTTCATTCAAGAATGTAGAAAGGAACAACTAACCTTTAACTTTGTAAAAGTAAAAATATCGAAAAACTTTAAACAGTGCACAAATATTATCCAAAATGTACAGAAAAAACTACTTTAAGCCATGTTGAACACGAAATACAATGAACTACATAACTTACAGAAACAAAAAATGAACCTAGATCATCAACTGGCATGCTGCATTAAACCAGAGATTTACAGACTTATACAACGAAACATCAACCAAATTAACACTAGGAATGACAGGGACAAAAAGATCTGCCACAACAAAAAACTAGAAAAACAAAGCTGCAAACAACAGAAAGACTCCAACAAGACAAACCGTTGACTAACTCAAAATTAACAGATCGGACCGACAATTAAACACAGACCAGATATATCTACTTAACAAAGGACTCAACTTCACAATAGCACCTAGGTACATTTCAACCTTAGAAATTAAAACATGTTTAAAAGACCTAGCCAGGAGGCTTGTGATACTTTCCACAGAAAACAAAAACAACCAACAGAAAGAAGACAACTTCGACAATTCTACTGACATCCAACAGCCACACTTCCCAGAAAAATTAAAAAATTAATATTTTCCAGAAACACCTAAAACAACATCTTAAACGATTTTTTCAAAGAATTTTCTCACAAAACCATCAACATAATTCATAAAACAGAAAACTAAAAAACAACCTTACAAAAAGATATGTTAATTCCATTAAAAACCTAAAGCAGGACAAAAACATTAAAATTCTAAAAGTAGATAAAGGAAATGCTATAGTCATAATGAACACGAATGAATACATCCAAAAAATGAAAAATATTTTATCAAACACAAACAAATTTAAACCAATACACACAAATCCAACAAATACACACAAAATGCAACTAAACAAAATACTACTAAAATGAAAAAAGCCAACATAATTTCAAAAACACTTTAATCTTACCTGCTAAGATTGTCTCACGCACACCACAAATATATGGCATCCCCAAACCTTATAAACCAGGTTGTTCACTACGACTAATAATGTCCACGTATGAATCATTTAATTACAATCTTGGTAAATACATAGTATGGGCATTCTCCAAATATGTAACACCAGCCAGCTCATTTATCAAGACACTTTTAATTTCAAATCTAACCTTAATGAACTTAATCATAAAGCCTTAATAGCCAGTTTCGATGTCATATCCCTCTTTACAGAAGTCCCAACTGCTGAAGTCTGCAAGACAGCCTTAGAACTCTATATCCAAGACCCTAACCCATCAATAGGCATTTTCAGCAACCAATTAGCAACCCTCATAGAATTCACCACGATGAAGACAAACTTCATGTTCAACAACCACAATTATATGCAAACAAATGGCCAAAGCATGGGCAATCCATCATCACCAGTTCTAGCCAATACTTTTATGACACAAGCTAAAACACAAACAATTAACACAGCATTACATCCACCACTATACTGGTACAGATATGTAGATGACATGATTGTGGGACTCACATTTACAGAACACACACTTAATTTTTTCAATCACATTATCCTTATATGTGAGCAGGAAGAAAGCAAACAAACATCATTTCTTAACCTCAAAATTACAAGAACCGATACACAATTTAAAACAGAAATCCACCGAAAAATCATCCATACTGGACAATACATTCCTTGGGACTCAGCACATGAAACAAAACAAAAACTCAACATATTAAGAAACCAAATAAACACAGCCATAAAACTATGCTCACCAGATAAAATTAACGATGAATTAAACAAAATAAAACAATACTTCATTAATATCAATAAATTTCCTCCACAAACTATAGAAAACATAATATGCACATACCTAGATGAAATGCAAAATCAACTAGCAAAAGTGAATATACCCCACGATTTAAAAAATCACTAAACTACATACTGCTGCATACCATATATTCTCGACATCAGCAGAAAAATAACCAACATTTGGCAAAAACTAGTAACAAAATATGACATTCCAGTTAATACCAAATTTATTCAAAAACCAGGCACAAAACTAAGGTCTATACTATGTAAAAACTACACTGACAATGGCAAATACAACACCAACATTATTTATAAAATACAATGTGATAACTGTCACGACTTCTATATTGAAGAAACAAGTAGAATAATGGAAACCAGATTCAAAGAACACAAAAAGTCACCTTCACACTTTTTGAACACTGCAGATCAAATAAACACAACGTAACCATAGAAAACACTCAAATACTAAATAAAGAAACAAACCTAAATAAATGCAAAATTAAAGAAGCCTTTCTTATACAACAGCTCAAGCCCAAAATAAACCAATATAAAGGAACACCATTATACCTATATTAATAAATATAATCCAACATCTAAGCATGCCCTCTACATTCCTACACTCATTACACAACTGCCTTCAAGCATGTGGTCAGCTATCAGTCAGTTACCTCTTTCTTTTTTTTTTAACCTGAAGATGACCGAAGAAGGTCAAAACGTTGTTCACTCCTCTACATAGAGTTTTCTCTACCTAAACCAGCCATTTTTACATATATAATAAGAACATTAGAGTTGAAACTAATTGAATGAAAAATATTTATTTAATTTAGTATGTAAATTTGATGCCATTTCCTAGATCATGTAGAGACTATGCAGTGGACTAATTATACCGTATAATCTCACTCTCTTATGTGGCTACTAGCCCTGGAATTGCTTAATATTAATTCTCACCCTGTTCTTATCAATGTTCTACAAGTACTAGCCTGTTTTTGTTTATCTTCTGTTTCAGTACAGTTTTTCTGGATACCTGGCCACATTGGTATTTGTGAGAATGAGCTTGCTGATACAACAGTAGTCTGTCTGCATTGGTGCCATCACAACTGTACCTGTCCCTTATGTGTGGACTTCTATTCAATGCTCAGCTTTGCACCAATTGGCATTTGGCTTGAAGACAACAGTGTTATAACAGGCTTTTCCATATTAAACCTACTGTTGCTTTCTGATTTTTTATTTTTTTCATCAGGATGAGAAGGAGGAAGATGATTTGGTCACGTGTGCTATTTTAGAATAAACAGTCTGTCATTCTTCCTTTTGGCCTTCATATTGCAGAACATCTGGCTGAATTGGGTTTATTACGTGTATGACATTGCTCAATCCAATGATCAACCCATCCTGCCATGGCTCATTATGATATCCACCTTTCACTTTTCTTTGAGTCACCTGAGAAAGGCAGATTCTTCTCATTGGAAGTACTGTCTTCTCTTTAATAAACATCGTTTAAAACATTCTTCTGTTCCTATTTTTTTAGCTAGTTTGAAATTGGGTGTCTCTTTTGGCTCTGCCATTGTTTTTTGTGACTTGGTGGTAATTGCTTACAGGACACCCTTTACAGTTTCTCTCTTTACTGCCAAATTGTATGCTTTTTTTTTGGATCACAAAGAAGCTAAGCAGTAAACTACATGTTGTACTTACACTTGCTATTTTAACTCTCTATTGGGTCTAGAATTGCTTAATACAAGTTCTCATCCTGTTTTTGTTGATATTCAGAAATGACTGGCCCACTTTCCACTGTTTTCATCTAGCTTTTCTGGATACCTGGCCACATTGATATTCACAGCCATGCATGTCCAATATCTGTTGATAATCAGTTGACATAAGCAAATTCATAAGCTTTTCTAGATCAAATCTACAGTTGTTCTTCAGCTCTAGTTTTATAAGAATAAGAGAAAGAAAGTTGTCTTGTGTGTTTACACATTGATTATTATTCTTTAACTCATTATTTTCTCTTATGTAGGACCTGACACTCAAGTTACAATTTTTCACATTTTACTTTTGTGTTATCATTACGAGTGTGAGTGGTGGCACCATTTTAGACATGTTTTTTTTAAAGGGTTTAACTCTAATGTAAGTGATGGTGACACTATTCAACTTTATGTGTTTTTAATTTTTTCAGACCATTGTGTTTTTTTTACTTCTATTTAATTTTTTACTTTTTTCACATATAATTATATTCTACTTGTTACATTTTTATCAGTGTTTGGATACAGATAGCCTAGATGCTTATATTGTGAGGGTTTTCTATATAGAGGCCAGATTTATTTATCACCAACATATCACATCTATGGTAAATAAAGGGCATCACATAATCCACATATTTTAAAATTATTGTACATATAAGATTGTTTAGTGTGGGTGTCATTGTTTATTTATTTTGTGAGTTAGTATTCAATGATTATTTAGTTTCTTGTGGCAAGATAGTTTAAATTTGACCATTTTAGGAGCAATAGTTGAAACAAGTTTGGTTACATAATTCAGAATTGTACATTATGTTTGCAATTACGTTGTTGAATAGGTTTTACTAATATTGCTGATGTCATGCTGCTCAAATATTTGGTAATTCTCAAGACATCAGTAACATAGGTGGTTTTTGCAAGTTAAGTTTAGTAAAGGTCAGACAAATGCAGTTCAATCAGAAAATTAGTTAGCAAAAGAAAACTTGAAGTTAACCAAGGTGTCAGTGATAAACCAGAACTGGTGATATTTTAAAGTGGATTTTACAGTTTACTTGAGGTAAAGAGAATAATTAGTTTTATCAAAGTGTGTACTTAGTATGGTAACCTACAGGGCAACTTAAGTGAAATATTACTGACTTGTATTCCAAGAAAAGAAGATAAAGACAAATAATAAGTCTTATCACTTGGATTGTAAAGTAATTGAATCTGCATATATGGACTTTTGATTAAAAAAAATAGAATTATTTAGAATTTTTGATAAAACTGCAGTATCCTATACTGTAAAGGTGAAGTCCTATGCAGGAGAGACTGAGAAATGAACTGTAAATGTTTATATAGGTTATATGAGGAGACTTGTTATATGAACGAAGACCATTCTTTGTATACAGTGCAAAAACATTATTTAAATATTTTTAGTGAAAGAGCCTTATTCTTGAATGTACAAAAGTGTTTAGTGTAAGAGTTATTATTTAATTTATTTTGTGATGTAACATTTAATCATTGTTTAGTTTTTATGACAGGAGTGTTCAAAGTTGATTGTTTTAAAAGCATTAATTGTAACAGATTTCATTACATAACTACATATGAGTCACATGCTGTGCATGAAGTTAGATTGTTGTATGAAGTTTTAGTGATATTGAATACATAAAATAGGAATCTTCAGTATTCACATTAAGTGACCATTGTTCTGTTATAACATCAAATAGGTTATAGCAAATTTGAGGCATCAGTGAACAACATATATAAGTAACTAGTGAGTGCAAATGAAGTAGAGAAAAAAGCCAGTTATGTAAGAGATAATTAGACAGATCTAGACCAAGTAATTTGCAGTTTAATCATGATGGGTGATTTCTAAAGAAATTAAATAAAAAACAGTCAATTAGTGAAAGTAATATTAGATAGCGTGATTTTAGTTTACACTAAGCAGGTGATATTTAAAGTGGGTTTCACAATTTACAGAGAGAAGGAGAATAATTTGTCTTGCCACAGTGTGTTCTAAAGTATTTGACTCCATTTGTGTTGGTTTTTATAAAAAGGAAACAGTTATTTAAAGTTCAAGAAACATTGGGTGCATCTATCACAGACTGTATAGTAAGAAACAGAGGATAAAAGAATTGTCTTATCAGTTGTATCTTAAAGTAATTCAAACATCATGTGTAGATTTTTGATAAAAAAGAGAATTATCTAGAATTTTGGATTCGAATTTGATATCCTATTGTCTAAAGAAATTTTATATACACATTGGATTTTGTGATCAAATATATTTTTTCACTTGAAGTCAACATTTTCCTGCTCTCAGGACCATGTTTGTAATGAATATTTTGGAATTTATTTCAAAAACTATTCCACTTTTCATCAGCATCTTCTATTATTTCAGCTGTACAGAATTTATCCTTTTGAAAGTTGGAACCAAAATCTCACTCTTCCTTATCCCCTTATGCATATAACACATGAAATCTAATAAAGCAAAGATCATTTGCATCCTAATATACAACCTAACAATCATTTCTTTATTAGAACTTAATACTAAAACTACATTGGCATTGTTCTTCGTAGATTCTCTAATGTTACCAATTGTTGAACAAAACAATTCAGTAGCCTTTCTTAAAACCTGTCTCCCTCATTATTTCAATCAAACATTTCCTATTCTCTATGCTTAAAGTTAAAATATTCTATAATTATTAACTCATTCACAGTAGAATTCTATACCTTATTCTAGAATTTCTTATAAATTCCATCAGTTTCAACTGATTGTCTATATTAAATTTCTACTAAAGCCTTTTTCCTCCTTACATCCGCTGACAGAAACAAAATAAATTATACCTTTTGTCGTAAGTTTTGATATCCTCAGCTTGCACAAACTTTAACAAATATTCTGCATATAAATCCACCACCACCCTACCTTTTCATACTTTGTTTCTACTAAACAACCCATAACCTTGTACATCAAAGAAATTCATTTAATCAAAATTGTCTACATTTAACAAAGTCCGAAGTTATTTCCATTAGATCAAAATCCTCTGCTTAGAACAGTACCCTAAAGCATCAGTTTTATACCTTATATATCTAGCATTACAATAATAACAGTTTAGCCTACCATGTATAGAATGAGTTGCAGAGCATCAAAACATTTAATTTATAGCAAGCTCTACAATTATATGATATAAGAGAAAGTTTCCAATACATCATTTTGTTTTAAAATTTAGAAGCTGATACTCATCTGAAGTACATGCTTCTTTTAATTGATACCACTAAGAAGGAAAAAGCAATAAGTTAAACCCATGAGATATAAGGCCTGGAACCAAACCACTTTCTTATATTAATGGAAGCAAAAAACTCTGTGGAATTTCATACTTAACACTCTGGCAATCTAAATACAGTTATCTTAATGCAAAAATTAGCGAGTTTTAAAATATTAATGTCTAGATATGCCCTAATAATCATGTGTACAAATAGAAACATCAGCACTTCTAGAAAAATGATTCTATACTTATGTAGAATAGATAAACCTCTACTGAATGTTGTTTTAGAAAAATAATTTAATTACTAAAATTAATTAATTGCAATATTTATCTCACTTCTATAGTGAATAATACTTCCTCATATATGTAATAATTTATTAAATTTTATTACTGTGTTGTAATTAAACATACCTAACTAAACTTTCAACTATGTTGTGACCACCAGAAATGACTGATACACCACATTTTTGTAAAGAAAAACATAACTTATTTTTCATGAAATAAAAACTGTGAACAGTGTAAACGGGGTATTTGTCATTGATCAAAATAGATTTGTAAGGTTTAATGGCATAGGGTTTCTCTGCATAATGTTATTTAATATATTTTACATTATATGTTGAAATTTATTTATGTTATTTTATAAATGGTTGAGGGCAGAGAAGCACTATAGAGGAGTGAACAACGCTTTGACCTTCTTCGGTCAACGCCAGAAGAAAGTCTAAAAGTTGTTCGCTCCTCCTCGTAGTGCTTCTCTATCCATACCAGCCTTTTTTACATATATAATTTTTTCTATAAGTGGGTTTTCTCATAATCATGGATTACATTATCATTTATTAATATATTTCTTTTAGGTGTACATATCTTACTGAGCATGAAAGGACCTTGGATCAGAACTTACCACAAATATGATGTCATGCAAATGACAGATCTGGTCTATCTCATAAATTATAATTTAAGAAATGAAGAAAAATTGAAAATGAACTAAAGGAATGTAAACCTTACCAACCATCTCGTCAATTCATATATTGTCCCTCAGTACCTTATTGCTGTCTCAACTGCCACAATTACATAAGCGAAAACCAGGCAAAAAGTATTTGTGCATTTGATTTCAGTAAGTTCAGTTATTATAAAATGCTTTTTCTGTGTGTTTAGTATAGTTTTCTTTATATGCATCACTAAGGAATAAATTATCATATATATATATATTAAAGTATAATTTACAGTTATTAGTATACTGTAAGTAAACAAATGTATTAAAGACGGTTTCACTACTTCATATTTTGAATATATATAATAATTGATACATGAAAAACATCTCTTTACTTTTGTAATGTTTGGAATAAACACCAGTTTCTTTTCAAATAATTTGATTAATGTATTCATTTATAGAAGCACATGACATTAAATCAAATGCATTATAATGAAATGTTTTGAAAACAGGCTCACTAACTTCAATTTAAGAACAATTAATTAGGATTAAGTAATATATTTCAGAATAATTTTACCATTCTACCATTAACATTGACAAAAAACACTTTTCTGTCAAGTTTTCAAAATTGTTTTCTTGGATAATGATGAAGCCATCAAATGTGAAAACAAAATACTTTTACCTAAAGCTTAAATCAGCTTTGAACCAGTATTTTCATTCTGCAAGTTAATGATCTTTTTTTACTTGTTTTCACAAAATGTTTAATCTTATTCAACATTCTTAAAATCAGCTTTCTACTTCATTTCTATTGCAGATAATTTACTGAAACATATTAATGATCCCAACTTCAGACAGCCTATTTTATATAAGAAAAAATATACTTAAGAAAGTAATTTATTTTTAAATGTATCTTCTTAAACATAGTTCGTTTTCTCTACCATTCTCTTGTGTGTGATTTATGAGTCCTTTTGTGGATAAAATATAACAGTTGATAGATATTAATTTTCTTGTCCATTTGCAAGTGGCACATATAGAACTTATTCAGAAATGGGCTTGATACCAGCTATATCACACATAAAGACAAAAAGATGTATTCATTCATTTTTGCTTGTAGGAAGCTACGGGTTTTATTTCATAAGGCATTTTTCATTTAAAAATCAACTTGGTATAGGTAAACATTAAAGATAAAAACAAAAATGCTGCAATAATTTAGTACAAGTTCACAAATTATACTTAGTGACATAAAATTTATATTTTTCTCAGGAAACTACCCTGTTTACACATTGTCAAGAGAACAAATATGATGATAAGAAAATTTACTATGTTTATATGTTCACTCATCAGTGTATTCTCATAGAGCACCATTTTCACAAATTGTCAATGAAAAAGAACCTGATTACTTTTTCACAATGTTCTGTCAGATTCTTTTATTAGAGTGATCAAACAAAAATCATTGCATGCATTTTTTACATCTCACTTAAAATCTTTTGATGTATGGAAATCTGAATCTGTGTTTACTGCAGTTTGATACATTTTTCCTTTAATGAATCTATGCTTACCTTCTTTTTATATATTATGTCTAATGGTAAATAAATTTGCTTATTATGTCAATAAATGATGAGTGTTTTGGTCCTCAGGCCACAGATTATTCGCACTTCTTTAGATTGGGCACAAAAAGATAGAAAAGAAGTGGATAACAGACTCCTCGGAATATTTAAAAACTTAACATGGTCTTTATTTATTATAAATTACAGCATCTAGAGTAAAACTGGAAGTTTAAATAAATTAATATCTGCAATAAACTCAAAATTAAAATATTGATCTTGGACAGTTGTTATTCTCAAACATAAATTGTGTACAGGTACTGTTAAAATACGTTCTTATTTTACATTTTAATTCACTTATAGGATCATTATATAGAGAATATTTACTTTTAATTATAAAATAGCATATAAATATTTTGTTGTGATGATCTTCGTAGTTTTGAAGATTCACATCAAGGTACTTCCTAATTCAAGTAAGTCATCACTTAATTCTGTTACTTATTTAACTACAACTTATTTTCTGAATATTCTAAAACAATGAGAATAAATTTTACTAATTGTTATATAAAATATTTTAAAATTATAGATAATGAGAAAAATGGATATCATTGTTGTTATAGAAAGTTGTTTCCCGACACAATTACAAAAATTTCAAAATGTATTATTTAGGTAAATACTATTTAGAAAATTTTTAATGGGAAATATATAAAGTTGTTAGAGCTCCTAATTCTTCTCTCAGTATTAACTTCAATTTCAAATTATATGTATCATCTTTCAGTTATTCTCTTTATATAACTTTTTTCTACAATATGAATATGTCTGTGGAAAATATGTAATAGGTGATTTCAAAACAATGAGAATAAATTTCACCTAAGCGTTACATACTGAGAAAATAGCTGTCATTGCTATTTTAGAAATTTTTTCCTGACACAGTAACAAATATTTTAAATTGTGTCATTTTGGTAAATACTATTTTCATATATTTTTAATCTGTAATATCTAAAGCTTTTAGATCTTCTGACTGTTTCTCAGAATTAATTTCATTTTCAAGTTATATGGTTAGTCTCCCATTAATTTCCTTTATTATAATTTTTGTTTCTAGGATATGAATATGTCTGTGGAAAATATGTAATAATCGATTTCTACAAAGGTGAGGAGCATTATTTTGCTTCTGAGATCATATACAGTGTCAAGAAAGACTGTTCTTGTGATCAACTAAAAGTTGGTAAGTTTTGTGGTTGAATATTTAGATACATAAATCTTTCTGATACTTTAGGAGAATGGTATTGTTTTGTATGATTATTTATTAAAATGCCACCATCACAGATGCATACCACCACGAGAGTAAAAATTGAATCTTAAAATAATTAGAAAAATAAACTTGTAATCATTCTTATACAAATATAGGAAATGTGAAAGTTAAAGTATAGTTAGTGAAACTCTTATTTATTATTATGCATAATTAAAGATGAACTGTGAGTTTTAATTTTTGTTTGTGCGTAATAAAAGAACATGTAGTCTCTAATAAAAAAGTACATTTAATTGTAATGTGGCCTTGTAGCTTCCATGCAGGAACATATTTATCGAGATTGTCTATTAACTGATTTTCATCTTTTCCTTTCACACTGATATAACATATCATAAAATTAAAGGGCAACAAGGAATCTCTTGGTCCATATAGATTCCATGATGGCCACTAAGTTAAATTAAACTCTACAAATCTCAAATGCAGACATGATCATTGAAATATTTATAATTTTCAAATGAACTGCATCTACCACATTGCCAAACAGTCAATTCCAAAGGCCAGCCACATTGTTGGAAAAATTAAACCGTTATAGTTCAAAATGACTCCTTCCATGCAAAATTTTGTGTTCATTTCTCCTTTTCTTAAAATTATAACTACTTTAATCTTGAATTCTGTTTTACTGTAGATTCTATCTACAGTTCTAATTGCCGTGTCACGTTGATTAGATGACTTATATAACTGATAAACTAGAATACCAAGATGTTTTCTTTTGCAATCTGCAAAGGTTAGTCACATCACAATTATATTCATAATCAACTTGTGTTTTCACACATTCATTACCTTATTTTAATTAAAGAATACCTGTCATTTTTTTAGATCAACTGACAAAATAATTAAAATCATTTTATAAAGCAGCAGTATCCTCCACACAGGCAGCAGCATTCCAGAACTGTAATGTCATCCTCATTTTTAAACAATCTGTTGACCTTTCCTTCATCTGTACAACTCATGTAAATTAAAAAGTTCAAAGGTTCAAACACTTATCTGTTAAATACCAATTCTATTCAGATTAATCCATTCTGACAGAACTCCTTTCATAAAATCCCTCTGATTTCTTGTGTTTCAATTTCAGTAAGCCTTTTATGTGGCACTATGTCAACTTCTTTCTAGAAACTCCCATCAACTAAGTCTGCACCCATAACCTAATCTACATGAGTTATAATCTTTTAAAGAATGTCAAAATATTAGTAAGAGGAAAATTCCTCTGGTGATTCTATGTTGATCATCCAACAAAAGTTTAAAAGTTTTTTGTGTGACTTTGCAAAGCATACATTATCAGGCTTTTACATAGTTTTTCCACCAGTAGAGGACCTCTAGTAAGTAGAACAGTTTTATCTCCCAGAATAAAGAATAACATTAGTCACCAACTTTCAATTTTCTGTCATCCTTCCAGTATTTAAGGATTTAATAAAAATAATAACAGGTGCCTCAGCTATCCAATCTTAAATGTCCTTTGAAACTTTGGGTAAACATTAGCTGGCCTGTGAGCCTTATTACTTATTTTGATATGCAGAGAAACATCAAATCTAATTAAGCAATGATCACTTCCATGCAGATGGTTTTCAGTCTACACCCTAACAACCATATCTTTGTTAAAAGTTAATATTAAATCTAATATGGCATTGTTTGTAATAGATTCTTTATTGGTACCAGTTGTTGAATAAAACAATACAGAAGAGTTTCTTAAAACCAGTCATCCTCATTATATGTCTCTAACCATCCTCATTTTTTTTCTGAAATGAAAATTTTCTATTATTATCACCTCATTCACAGTTTAATTCTTTATGTTATTGCAGAGTTTCTCATTCATTTCATCAGTCTCCTGTGACAAATTCTTATTAAAAGCCTTTTACTCCTTACAAACACTAATAAAAATAAAAATATATATTCACCTTATGGACATTAGTTTCGATATCCTCAACATGAATAGGCTTTAATCCACATTCTATACATAAATTTTTCAGAGTGTCTTCCTAAACAACCTGTAAACATCAAAGAAATTCCCTTCATCAAAATATTCTTCATTTATGTAACTTCCAGTTATTCCCACTATATTCAAATCCTCTGTTCAGAACAGTGCCCTAAAGCCATCCACTTTGTGTCTTATATTTCAAGCCTTACAGTAACAATAGTTTATCCTACCATTAAGAGCTCGCTTTCCCATGCAATAATCCTCAGAATAAGTTATTCTTTTAATTATAGCTATTTTGCTTATATGCACTGATAAATGCTTTATATAAATAACCATAATATCCTCTGACCTACCTTTCCCTCTTCTGGTTGATCATCATTTTGAGAAGTTGTAGGTTAGCGATCAAAATGTGCAATGAAAGTTGTTGATATTTCTGTTTGATGCAGAAGTATAAGATTGTATGCCTTCCATTTTCATAGAATTTCACACAGAAATCAGGACAAAGTGATATAATGATAGGGTAATGATATGTTGCAAGAATGAAATAAATTTGTAAACAAATCCATGATAATTACATTTCTGATTTTATTTGAAAGCAATTTTTTTTCTACATTAGTCCCTATTGGCCTTAGTATATTTAATTGAATGGGCTAGGAAATTTGTAAAATATAAATGATGATAAGAGAATGTATAATCTATAACTAAATGAGTTTCAAACTTATTAGCTATATTAAGTAACAGTATTACTTAAAACTGTAAATATAAAAGAGCGAACTTTAGGATTGTCAAGAAATACAAAACCAAGCTTAAATAAGTCCACGAAGGTCATATTTTCAACTAGGTACTGTTAAAAAAAATGAAAGAACAAAGCTATGAAGAGCATCTCCATTATTTTTACAAGCTAGAAATCCCAATTTGATGGTATAATTACAGTATTCATCAATCGTTATCGGGAAAACAGATTTAGTAACACTTATCTTTTTGGTCTACATACATATTTTCTTCAATAGCCTACTGTGCACAAGTAATTATCAAAACCATTTTCAACTGGAATCTTAATTGCAATTATTTAAAAATATCAGAACCTGTATAAAATGTTCAATGTGCATCAGTAATATATACTGAATATTTCCTGGGGTTTACGATAAGTATGCAAAATAGTAGAAATAATCACCACCATCTTCCAGGGTGGAAAATCTACTACAATAATTCTCCATTGTTAAAACTTGTCAGATTATATCAGCCAAAATCCACATGGCTAGAGCAAATTCAAGTAATGACGAACAATAATAAACTGAGTAACAGTATGCAACAACAAAATTGTGTACATTTTATGATGCAGTTTCCAACTAATACACTAGAATATATGAGAATTGTAGTTTCCAACAAGGAGAATACTGGAGTTTTTATGGCAGAAAGAAAAAACGTAGACATTTTCACACCACACTAAAAGCATTTGTATGAGATTAAGTTTAAAAATATTCTCTCAGTTCTTGCAAGATTCATGTGCTATCCCATATTACTGTAGATGTCACTTGCACTGATTTTCGAATCGACTAGAGATTTGTAGCTTAAGTGAACTATCAGCAATAAATATCTACACTTTTCTTATTATTTTTAAATTCTATTTGTAGGTTTTCATTTGTAAATGTTTGATTATCTTACATGTTTGATTTGGGAAAACAAATGCCTAGAGTAAGAGAAAAGCCACTCTAGGCATATTTAACTTTCTATATGACAAAAGCAATATTTATTTTAAATGGACCATATACATCTACAGGAATATTTGCAAAACGTTTCCTATCTTTTGAAGTAATCATTTACTGAGTCTGGTGGCTTTGTGAGTGAGTTTTTGATTAAACCAGCATTTAACGCGGTGTCAATACAAAGGTAGAGATCGTAGTATCATCGCATCTGTTATGTATGAATAATCGTGTAAAACAATTGTAAGATAAAAATAATGAACCTTAAAATAGGCTGTTGGTATCCCCAGCATTTGGTATCCTATATATACAAAATTTTGGCATAAAATACACAATCGAACATCACAGTAATCTTATTTAGCAGAGGTGAACCTCAAATAAGTATTATTTTAGAAAAACAAATTGAATTAGTTTAGTGGAATTTTCATCTCATTTCTGCACTTAATATTGCTTACTTATACATGTAATAGGTCACTGAATTTTATTACTGTGCCATAATTAAACATGCTTAAGCGAACTTTCAAATATGTTGTGACTATCAGACGCGGGCTGATAAAGGACATTTTTCTACAGATAAACACATCAACTTATTTCTCATGAAATAAAATTAATGAACAGTGTAATGGGGGTATTTGTCATTGATCTAAATAGATTGATCAGGTTTTCAGGCATATTGTTTCTCTGAGTTATTTGATTTAATATATTTTACTACTTGAAATTTCCTCGTATTATCATTTATTAATGTATTTCTTTTAGGTATATATATCCTACTGAGCATGAAAGATCCTTGGATCAGAATTAACAACAAATATGATGTCATGAAGATGACAGATGTAGTCCATCTTGTAAGTTATAATTCAAGAACTGAAGAACAAATTGAAAATGGATTAAAGGGATGCAAACCATACCAACCACCTAGTCCATCCACATATTGTCCTTCAATTCCAAATTCCTGTCTCAACTGCTATGATTACTTAGACTATAAATTGAGGAAAAGTATTTGTACATTCGAGTTCAGTAAGTTCAGTTATTACAAAACCTTTTCTTTGTGTTTAATAATGCATTTATATGTATGTATAATTAAGAATGAAATGATTAAGTATACATCTTCAAACATAAGTTATACTTATTAGTATAAGTCAAAACATACTAAATGTGGCTTGCCTAATATATATTTTGACTACATGTAATAACTGTAACTGAAATATGAAAAGAAAATACTTTTATCTAGGTTTCGAGCCAGCTTTAGATGTATATTCTGCTTCTCAAAGTCCATAATATTTTACAATTTGTTTTCTTCACATTATTTTGAACCCCTATCTCATTTCTATTGTAGGTATTTTTACTGAAAAATATTAATAATCCTTACTTCACTCAGCATGTTTTATTTAAGAAAAAATAAACCAAGGAAAGTAATTTATTTTTATATATTTCTCTGTAAATAAAGGTTTATTTTCTGTTCCATTCTCTAGTGCATGATTTATGAGTCTTCTCATGGATAAAATGTATAATAATTCCTTTGTGCACACGTTCAGAGTGGAACAGTACATATAGAAATTTCTCAGAAATGTACTTGATACCAGCTGTATTACACTTGAAGCACAAAAAATGAGTAAACATTATATCCTGCTTGTCAGAAGCTTAGAATTTTATCTTGTGAAACATTCTTCATTTGAAAAGGCACTTTGGTGTAGGAAAACTTTAAAGAGATAAACAAAAATATTGCAATAATATATGAAGAAATTTTAATTATTTTTATGAAAAGAAGTAAGGAAATAAGTTCCCTCTTTAAACATTGTCAAGAGAAGAAAAATTATGATTAAAAAAATTAGAATGTTCAGTCATCAGTATCGTTCTCAAAAGGTACTATTTGGACAAGTTTTCACTGGGAAAGAATCTGCTACTTTTGGACAATTTTCTATCAGATTCTTGTATTAGAGTGATTAAACAAAAATCATTGCATGTGTTTCTTACATTTTATTTAAAATCTTTGGATGTACGTAAATGTGAATCTGTTTTTGCAGTAGTTGAGGCCCTAAGCATATTTAATAATAATTTCTTTCTATCATACACTTTTTGTGTAAAGAGAAAACGTTTAATACGTCTGCTATACGTTTTTCCTTTAATGAAACCATGCTTAGCTTCTGTTTATATAAGTATTGTGTCTGACAGTATATAATTTTGCTTATTATCCTCTTAAGCGATGGGTATTTTGGTCGTCAGACCACAGGTTATTGGCACTTCTCTATATTGGGTATAAAATGATAGAAAAGGAACGGATAACAGACTCCTCTAAATATTTAAAGACTTAAACTTGGTCTTTATTTATTATAAATTACACCATCTAGAGTAAAACTGGAAGTTGAAATAAATTAATATTTTAATACACTCAAAATTAAAACATTGAGCTTGGACTGCAGTTATTCTGAAGCATAAATTGTATACAGACACTGCTAAGATATGCTTCTTTTTTCATTGTCTTGTGGGATAGTTATATAAGAAATATTTACATTTACTTGTAAAACAATATATAAATATTTTGTTGTGATGGTCTTCCTAGTTTTGAAGATTGACATCCAGGCACTTCCTAGTTCAGGTATGTCATCCCATGTGATTGTGTTGCTCATTTAACTACAACTTGTTTTTTCTGAATCTTCTAAAACAATGAGAATAAATTTCACCTAAGCATAAAATAAAATATTTTAAAAGTATAGGTACTGAGAAAAATGGCTGCAATTGTTATTTTAGAAATTTTTTCCCGACACAATAACAAATAATTTAAATTGTGTCATTTTGGTAAATACTCTTCTCATATAATTTTTAATCTGCAATATCTAAAGCTTTTAGATCTTCTGACTGCTTTCTCGAGCTAACTTCATTTTCAAATTATAACGATTAGTCTCTCATTAATTTCCTTTATTATAATTTTTGTTTCTAGGACATGAATATGTCTGTGGAAAATATGTAATAATCGATTTCTACAAAGTGAGGAGCATTATTTTGCATCTGAGATCATATACAGTGTCAAGAAAGACTGTTCTTGTGATCAACTAAAAGTTGGTAAGTTTTAGTGGTTGAATATTTAGATACATAAATCTTTCTGATACTTTAGGAGAATGGTATTGTTTTGTATGATTATTTATTAAAATGCCACCATCACAGATGCATACCACCACGAGAGTAAAATTGAATCTTAAAATAATTAGAAAAATAAACTTGTAATCATTCTTATACAAATATGAAATGTGAAAGTTAAAGTATAGTTAGTGAAACTCTTATTTATTATTATGCATATTAAAGATGAACTGTGAGTTTTAATTTTTGTTTGTGCGTAATAAAAGAACATGTAGTCTCCTATAAAAAAAGTACATTTAATTGTAATGTGGCCTTGTAGCTTCCATGCAGGAACATATTTATCGAGATTGTCTATTAACTGATTTTCATCTTTTCCTTTCACACTGATATAACATATCATAAAATTAAAGGGCAACAAAGGAATCTCTTGGTCCATATAGATTCCATGATGGCCACTAAGTTAAATTAAACTCTACAAATCTCAAATGCAGACATGATCATTGAAATATTTATAATTTTCAAATGAACTGCATCTACCACATTGCCAAACAGTCAATTCAAAGGCCAGCCACATTGTTGGAAAAATTAAACCGTTATAGTTCAAAATGACTCCTTCCATGCAAAATTTTTGTGTTCATTTCTCCTTGTCTTAAAATTATAACTACTTTAATCTTGAATTCTGTTTTTTTACTGTAGATTCTATCTACAGTTCTAATTCCCGTGTCCGTTGATTAGATGACTTATATAACTGATAAACTAGAATACCAAGATGTTTTCTTTTGCAATCTGCAAAGGTTAGTCACATCACAATTATTATTCATAATCAACTTGTGTTTTCACACATTCATTACCTTATTTTAATTAAAGAATACCTGTCATTTTTTTTAGATCAACTGACAAAATAATTAAAATCATTTTGTAAAGCAGCAGTATCCTCCACACAGGCAGCAGCATTCCAGAACTGTAATGTCATCCTCATTTTAAACAATCTGTTGACCTTTCCTTCATCTGTACAACTCATGTAAATTAAAAGTTCAAAGGTTCAAACACTTATCTGTTAAATACCAATTCTATTCAGATTAATCCATTCTGACAGAACTCCTTTCATTAAATCCCTCTGATTTCTTGTGTTTCAATTTCAGTAAGCCTTTTATGTGGCACTATGTCAACTTCTTTCTAGAAACTCCCATCAACTAAGTCTGCACCCATAACCTAATCTACATGAGTTATAATCTTTTTTAAAGAATGTCAAAATATTAGTAAGAGGAAAAATTCCTCTGGTGATTCTATGTTGATCATCCAACAAAAGTTTAAAAGTTTTTTTGTGTGACTTTGCAAAGCATACATTATCAGGCTTTTACATAGTTTTTCCACCAGTAGAGGACCTCTAGTAGAGTAGAACAGTTTTATCTCCCAGAATAAAGAATAACATTAGTCACCAACTTTCAATTTTCTGTCATCCTTCCAGTATTTAAGGATTTAATAAAAATAATAACAGGTGCCTCAGCTATCCAATCTTAAATGTCCTTTGAAACTTTGGGGTAAACATTAGCTGGCCTGTGAGCCTTATTACTTATTTTGATATGCAGAGAAACATCAAATCTAATTAAGCAATGATCACTTCCATGCAGATGGTTTTCAGTCTACACCCTAACAACCATATCTTTGTTAAAAGTTAATATTAAATCTAATATGGCATTGTTTGTAATAGATTCTTTATTGGTACCAGTTGTTGAATAAAACAATACAGAAGAGTTTCTTAAAACCAGTCATCCTCATTATATGTCTCTAACCATCCTCATTTTTTTCTGAAATGAAAATTTTCTATAATTATCACCTCATTCACAGTTTAATTCTTTATGTTATTGCAGAGTTTCTCATTCATTTCATCAGTCTCCTGTGACAAATTCTTATTAAAAGCCTTTTACTCCTTACAAACACTAATAAAAATAAAAATATATATTCACCTTATGGACATTAGTTTCGATATCCTCAACATGAATAGGCTTTAATCCACATTCTATACATAAATTTTTCAGAGTGTCTTCCTAAACAACCTGTAAACATCAAAGAAATTCCCTTCATCAAAATATTCTTCATTTATGTAACTTCCAGTTATTCCCACTATATTCAAATCCTCTGTTCAGAACAGTGCCCTAAAGCCATCCACTTTGTGTCTTATATTTCAAGCCTTACAGTAACAATAGTTTATCCTACCATTAAGAGCTCGCTTTCCCATGCAATAATCCTCAGAATAAGTTATTCTTTTAATTATAGCTATTTTGCTTATATGCACTGATAAATGCTTTATATAAATAACCATAATATCCTCTGACCTACCTTTCCCTCTTCTGGTTGATCATCATTTTTTGAGAAGTTGTAGGTTAGCGATCAAAATGTGCAATGAAAGTTGTTGATATTTCTGTTTGATGCAGAAGTATAAGATTGTATGCCTTCCATTTTCATAGAATTTCACACAGAAATCAGGACAAAGTGATATACATTATAGGGTAATGATATGTTGTAAGAATGAAATAAATTTGTAAACAAATCCATGATAATTACATTTCTGATTTTATTTGAAAGCAATTTTTTTCTACATTAGTCCCTATTGGCCTTAGTATATTTAATTGAATGGGCTAGGAAATTTGTAAAATATAAATGATGATAAGAGAATGTATAATCTATAACTAAATGAGTTTCAAACTTATTAGCTATATTAAGTAACAGTATTACTTAAAACTGTAAATATAAAAAAAGATGAACTTTAGGATTGTCAAGAAATACAAAACCAAGCTTAAATAAGTCCACGAAGGTCATATTTTCAACTAGGTACTGTTAAAAAAATGAAAGAACAAAGCTATGAAGAGCATCTCCATTATTTTTACAAGCTAGAAATCCCAATTTGATGGTATAATTACAGTATTCATCAATCGTTATCGGAAAACAGATTTAGTAACACTTATCTCTTTTTGGTCTACATACATATTTTCTTTCAATAGCCTACTGTGCACAAGTAATTATCAAAACCATTTTCAACTGGAATCTTAATTGCAATTATTTAAAAATATCAGAACCTGTATAAAATGTTCAATGTGCATCAGTAATATATACTGAATATTTCCTGGGGTTTACGATAAGTATGCAAAATAGTAGAAATAATCACCACCATCTTCCAGGGTGGAAAATCTACTACAATAATTCTCCATTGTTAAAACTTGTCAGATTATATCAGCCAAAATCCACATGGCTAGAGCAAATTCAAGTAATGACGAACAATAATAAACTGAGTAACAGTATGCAACAACAAAATTGTGTACATTTTATGATGCAGTTTCCAACTAATACACTAGAATATATGAGAATTGTAGTTTCCAACAAGGAGAATACTGAGTTTTATGGCAGAAAGAAAAAACGTAGACATTTTCACACCACACTAAAAGCATTTGTATGAGATTAAGTTTAAAAAATATTCTCTCAGTTCTTGCAAGATTCATGTGCTATCCCATATTACTGTAGATGTCACTTGCACTGATTTTGAATCGACTAGAGATTTGTAGCTTAAGTGAACTATCAGCAATAAATATCTACACTTTTCTTATTATTTTTAAATTCCTATTTGTAGGTTTTCATTTGTAAATGTTTGATTATCTTACATGTTTGATTTGGGAAAACAAATGCCTAGAGTAAGAGAAAAGCCACTCTAGGCATATTTAACTTTCTATATGACAAAAAGCAATATTTATTTTAAATGGACCATATACATCTACAGGAATATTTGCAAAACGTTTCCTATCTTTTGAAGTAATCATTTACTGAGTCTGGTGGCTTTGTGAGTGAGTTTTGATTAAACCAGCATTTAACGCGGTGTCAATACAAAGGTAGAGATCGAGTATCATCGCATCTGTTATGTATGAATAATCGTAAAACAATTGTAAGATAAAAATAATGAACCTTAAAATAGGCTGTTGGTATCCCCAGCATTTGGTATCCTATATATACAAAATTTTGGCATAAAATACACAATCGAACATCACAGTAATCTTATTTAGCAGAGGTGAACCTCAAATAAGTATTATTTTAGAAAACAAATTGAATTAGTTTAGTGGAATTTTCATCTCATTTCTGCACTTAATATTGCTTACTTTATACATGTAATAGGTCACTGAATTTTATTACTGTGCCATAATTAAACATGCTAAGCGAACTTTCAAATATGTTGTGACTATCAGGCGGGCTGATAAAGGACATTTTTCTACAGATAAACACATCAACTTATTTCTCATGAAATAAAATTAATGAACAGTGTAATGGGGTATTTGTCATTGATCTAAATAGATTGATCAGGTTTTCAGGCATATTGTTCTCTGAGTTATTTGATTTAATATATTTTACTACTTGAAATTTCCTCGTATTATCATTTATTAA